>NW_019102620.1:0-218678 GCF_001856785.1 Myzus persicae | reverse complement strand
TTATCAAATATTCCTAGTTAAGTACTTAGTAATTAAATTGTAAAATTAACCAAATTGTGAACTGCTGACTGCCGAGTGCTGATAAGTGCTGAGGTTTTGAATGACGATTGATATTTTATATAAATAATATAATTTATAAATAAAAAATAAAAATATTCCTATTTAACGACTTGCATCATTCAAAGCCGTGATTACCCGCAACCCGCCGGCCCATCTGATCGACGACAACTCGAATAACCAATTATTTTACTGTCCACGGAGGTTGATTTTTTGTATAGTTATTGTTATTTCTAATATTTCTTATTGATAATTAATATTATTATTCAGTTCGGTTGTAGACATTATATTATTACAATTTACAACGCTTTACGTTATAATATTATAGACTGTTATTACGTAATATCACTAATAACATTGATTATAGAATGAATAATTTAAAATCAACGGTAATATTTATTAGGTTATATTTAAGTCTACTTTTCTGCTATTTACTTAGTACGCGGCCCATCGGGGATTTCCCGATTTCCCTATGGCCCAATCCGTCGCTGGGTATTACAAAAACTTTCTAGACATTATGGTAAGTATTTTTCACATGTTATGTATAAATATTTATTAAAAATATTATGAATGTATTGTTTTTATAACTTGGTTCTAGTTTAATATTAAAAATAAAATAATACTAATCTCATAATAATATTGTACAGTAAGCCTCATTTATACTGATTATTGATTACTGATAATCGAATATGGTTACTTATGTACTATCTGCAGAAACTGTATATTTTTTTTTTAACTATTAATATTACCCGAATAAATTAAAATTTATTAAATGTAAATTTAACGCATACCTATTATACTGGTTTGGTACTAATTTAAAATAAACGTTATTCTTTGTGTTAATATGCAATTTTGTCCAAATTTGAACTTAAGATGTCTGTAAAAAATAACTGTATATATACTCGTATATAAAACTGAAAAAACTGCTTAAGCGGAGCCTTGTTTTAAATTGTCAAACCTTATTAGCTATAAAAATTGAAAATGTTATACATTTTTAATGACGAATTCATTTTCAATTAACATATTTGATAAATATTGTCGACATTTGAACTTTAAATGATTATAAAAAAAATCGTGCCTATGTATTTTAAATATTTGTCGATTGCTATTGTAACAATAAATCAAGAGTCTTGTATTAAATTTTCATGTTTTTTTACACAACCAATACAAGTTTATGGATATCTAAAGAAATAAAATAAACATTTTATATGTTAGTCAACAGCTAAACCTTTTTTTAATTTCCATTAACAACAACCAATTACGATTAACCTTATATTACATTTACGGGTTTTTTAACCAAGCAAAAATATTTTTTACGACTTTAAATCAAAAAAAAAAAAAAATAATAATCGAATATTTTATATGTTTATAAATAGTTCAACACAAGTCAAAATATTTTGAATTTTATAATGTATAGAAAATGCTAACACAAATATTCAGTGAAAATGTCATGATCTAATGACATTTTTGTTAGAGTTACACTAAAGACCAAAATCGATTTTATCGTAAACTCGTTCTGCATAAAAATTCCCGCTTTTCCTTAACTTTTTGTTAGTTTTTCCTTTTACTTTTGAAAATTATTAGGAATTTTAAATTTAACCTCCCGAATGTACAAACTAGATTCACTTTCCTACCAGAAAAATTGCTGTTGAATAAAATCGAAGCACTTTTACTGCCCGAAACCGTGATGACAGATCATTGTACAATCAATACATTCATCGCTCCACTCAGAATCTAAAATTAAAAATTACCAAACTTGAAGGTTATATCTATCTATTTAAAACGTACTTATTTCTAGTTAAAATACCGTTATTCAATATTCATGCATCACAAATTTCAAAATTCATTTATACATAACAATATTTCAATCCTATTAAACCTTTATAATTTAAAGACTATAAAAATAAGTAATTATATTTTGTGTTCGGTACTATTTACCAAAATTCCATTCTATTGTCATTTGTCATTTTGACGTATTAATTTTCCTGCAAAATTGATTTTAAACCTGGGGTCAAAAAGTTTTAAAATTACTTTTTATAGTTTAGCGGCATAAGGTGCACCCTAACGTCTACTGCCTGTGTAAGTTTTCTTAAAACCTTTTAATCAAAGCCAGCCCTGTTGATAATAAAAACTAAACCACTGAAAAAGGGCACAATAATCAAATGTGAATGTTTATAGTATACAATAAAATAATTTAATTATATTAATATTTTTTTTGTTATTCGTATTAAATTAGTGCCAAACCAGTATTATAGGTATGTGTTAAATTTACATTTAATAAATTTTAATTTATTCGGGTAATATTAATAGTTAAAAAAATATATACGATTTCTGCAGATAATACATAAGTAACCATATTCGATTATCAGTAATCACTGTATAAATGAGGCTTACTGTACAATATTATTATGAGATTAGTATTAGGTATTTTATTTTTAATATTAAACTAGAACCAAGTTATAAAAACAATACATTCAAAATATTTTCAATAAATATTTATACATAACATGTGAACAATACTTACCATAATGTCTAGAAAGTTTTTGTAATACTTTATCTCAAACAAGTAGTAGGTACTGAATTAGTATTCACATTTTGAACATAGAATTTAATGATATTACCTCAACATCACAATTCAGCTATACAAAAAAACGATTTAAACCATATATTTGAAAGAATGTTTGCTAATACCTAGTATAGAAAAATAGGGACCTAAATTACTATGGATTACCTTAGTGACGTCATTTAAGATATTATAAGAGGCGTCAAATAAACGAAGCACCTAAAACGTAACTAAAAAAACATAAAATATCAAAGGGTTTCTAAAAAATGTCTAAGCCCGACCGTCATCGCTCGCACATTTCGGTATGCGCGATCCGGTTTATCGTGAGCTCTTGACGTTTTCGCTAGCCAACTCGCCGCAATCAGATCGCTTATTCCGATTCCTCTGGTGAATGTGTAAATTTGCGATGTACTTGTAACTTGGAAGTATCGCCGAATATTGTTTAAAGTTGATGCCCGGTATTTTGTTAATGCGTTGTTAATTCTGTATGAGTGCGCCATCTATCGGTCAATTTCTGTTTTGTCTCATGTTGACTTTTACGTGTTTGGGAACTTTGCTCTCGCTTATCAAATACTGCTAGCGGAACATACGTTTAAACATATGGCAATACATTAACAAAATAAAATACTTTCAACTTTGCCATGAACTTAAAATATATACGTAAAGGTCACAAATTCTGATATTTCGATTCGTGCCAAAGGCTAAAGGAGAGATAATATTGATTTTTTACTCTCGTAGTCACGTATCTTAGTGCCGACGGAACGACTGCTACCTGAATACTTTTAAGCTGAGCTCCGATTCATACTGGTGAGTAGACGAAGTGAGACTTTAAGGTACCTATTCTCTTGTTTTATAATAATGCATAATCGGCAATATGCATATAGATACGCCCTATTTTAAGTCAATACCGTGAACAACTTACGTGTGTGTTCTTCTTCCACTACCCCCTTACGAACGTTCGATCATCTCGCTTGTTAAATATTTAGCTGGCAAGTAAATAATACTGTATACTGCACATTTGACTACTTATGTAAAGGCATATTCTACTCTAATTAAAGTAATGTAATGTAATTAAACTGGACGCTAAAAGTTCCTTTTTTTTTTACTCTTTTTTTTAATTTTTAATTTGGTTAGTTTTTTCAACATAAATTGAAATAGTTCACGCATGATGAATTCATCGTTATTCATTGTTTGATATATAGAGCTCATATTTTGCTTGAATATTAGCTTTTTTAAAAGATTTTCCTTATTATATGAATACCTAGGTACCTCCAGTACATTTTAGCTATTGAGTTATAGTGTAATTGCCTTAGTTAGTACATTCTGCTCTTGGTTACATAATTAGTACTATTTTTTAATTGTGTTAATTACTTAATTAATTAATTAATTAATTTTACTTCTAAGAAAAGTCATACAAAAAAGTAAATATTAAAGCAGGTACCTAAATAACCTATTAGATGCAGTTAAAAAATAAACAAACATTTATTGTTACTCGAATGGTTTATTTACCATGAGTTATGTATTCGAGGAGATTTTATGGTTTTTGTTATATTTTTTTTCCTCAATAATTGTATATTTCATTAAAAGTATTATAATTACTTGACGTTTTCCTATCTTTAATTTCATAGTGGTATTTATTGCTTAAGTATAATGTACCTATGAAATAAAGTGTACTGAAACATCTTTATGAAATCTTTATCGTTAGTATGAGTATTAAAAAAATTAAAAACATATTGTTTTATTACGTTTTTCTTGTGTACATACTTGTTTCTTTCAGGTGTATCTATCAATATAAAATTATGGTAGAAAAAAGTCCTAAATCCAGTCGGAATGCAATTCCAGAAATTGATCAATGCAGTCAAATATCAGGGTAATTGTTTTTTATTTTAAAATAATTCCAATCACATAATTGTATCGATCATAATAATGCTACTATTCAATGAACACAATAGCTATTTTATAATTTATATTTTTATTAATTGTCAATAACGGATGCCACATCTGTACATGTTGGTTAAGCGTTAGTATATAAAAGATAACGATTTTAAAATGCTCATAACTTGCTTTTAAATTTAATAGCATTAAGTAATAGAGTGATAACACATGTGGGTGCGGTATTTTTAATTAAAGCTTAATACCAACATTGATTGTTTCAATGTCATCTTGAGTTAATAGTTTTAACAGGTTTATTATAAAAGTTACTTAAGTGTAACCTAACCTTTTTCTATTTATTATGTTATCAAACTTGTAAGAGCATTCATTTGCTTGAACATGATAATACTGGGTTGTATGAAAATTTTTTTAATTTAATGGACCAATTATGGGCCCCTTAATAATCATGTTTAAAGAACCATTAGCTCACTATTGATTCGTTAAATGTTTAGTGATTGTTCAAGCAACCTTTCATAAATAAAGTGAGTAAAAAAAAAATCAAAGTTGAATCTGTGTTAACCACAGTTGATCATCAAAATTTATTTATTGTTTTAAATTTAATATACTATAATGCCTAATTAGAAATAAGTTATAAAAAACAGTTCAAATTTAATTTTGGCAGAAACAATGCATCATCATTAAAATGGTATATAAATTGAATTTCAACTCCTGAATTATAAACTATAATACCTGAACTTCTCAAAAATCTAATTTATGTTTACTTTTCAATCTTTAATTAATCAAACTGTGGCTATTTTAAGTAGGATATGAAATTGATTATATCTTTTTAAAGAATAAAATGCAAATTTACAATTCAACTTGTTATTTTTGTATGAATAATTTGAAAGTGAAAAATAGTATATGCTAATTTGTAAAAAATAATTATGATATTCATAATACATTTTAAATTCTGAGCAGAGCTATGAATGTACTGATTTTGCAATAATGTGGGTTTTTTATTTTATTTTTGTTGTGTCTGTCACAATTTGGGGCAGTAAAAGTGCTAAATACAATTTTCTTCAACAGCAAATTTTCTTGTAGGAAAGTGAATCTAGATGGTGCATTCGGGTCAAAACTTAAAATTCCCAATTGTTTTCAGCTACAGAATAAACAGGAATTTTCAAGCAAAACTAGTTTTTGAAAAAATCAATTTTGGTTTTTAGTGTTACTCTAAAAAGACCCTCAAATACATGAAATTTTCACTGAATGTTTGTGTCAGAATTTTCTGTACATAATATTTTGACTCATGTTGAACTATTTATAGGCATATGAAATTTTCTATTATTTATTGTTTTTTTGAATCTAATGTCAATTAAAAATTGTTCTCTCTGTCAAAAAACTTGTAAATGTAATACAAGGTTCTTCGTAAATTGTTAAAAAATTGATCTTAGATCCTCAATAAATTCTTTATGAGATTTTGAATTTTGAATTTTGATAAAATAAATTGGTAAAAATCATGAAAATTAGCAAATTATTTTAAGTTAGAAATTCCTAAAAATTTTTCTTAAAGTTAAAAAATATTAAAAATATATTGGCTGGATTTTTTTTAAACCCATATAAAGTTCAAATTTAGACAAAATTACATAATAACATAAAGAATAACATTTGTCATTTTGTTGTAATTTGGTTCCAAAATAGCTAAATTTTACTTAAGTATGTTTAATATTCTTCCAACATCACCAATAATTTAAGAATATTATCATGAATAATATTAATTCAAGTAACCGGCTATCCTATTAATAGTAAGTTATAACAATATAAAATATCCTAGACTGACATAGGATAAAATCGTTTTTCGTATGCAATGATATGATATCATTGAATTCAAATTTAATACCATCCATCAGCAGAGCAACATCCACTCAACAAGTTTGTCTATTTTCAATGACAAAAATTAAGACATAAAAAATTATATAGTGTATTGGCGGACCACGAATAATCAAGTTTATTAATTTATTTCATATAAAGATTTTGATGAATATTTTTATTTTTATTTTGTAGCATCCGTACTCAACAAACCAACAAATCAAGATTATCACCGGGAAGAATATTTTTGCCATATGGTAAAAATATATTTATTATTCATTTTGATCAGTTTTTAATATTCAATTATTAATAATTTTTTTTTACTAGGCGTTGGGCCAATCATTGACTGCGAAATTGATGATGATTGTGATGAACCAGATTATTTAAGTAAGAATAAAAATGGTAAAAAAATATTTTATGTTCCTAATTGAATTAATAAAATTATTTTTTAAAAATATAAAGGTTATTCTATAATGCCAAAAATGAATCTGGTTGAAGATAGTTCTATACCTGGAGATGGAGTGCTTGAAAAGGATTGTTAATACTATAACTATTAAATTCTTTTAAATCTCTGATCATAATGTTATATTCTTATCAAATTTAATAGTTTTTTTTTGTAGAATTCACATCAAATCTCTTATTTGTTAGATGATAAAATATTTTATATTCATTAGAGTATCTACTTTCATAACATATAATACAAATTATATTATTACAAAACTGGTTAAGTAGTTATATAATTGATTAAAGTACAAATTATATAAAAAGATATGTTAGTATTTAATTAGTTCAAATGTTTTATTCTGTCAGTTATTTAAAATTTTGTTAATAAAATAACATTTAAATATCAACATTGTTTACTTTATCTATTAACTTAGCAGATACTAGAGTACTTCTTACAGGTTAGTAGCAGACTGGGAGAAATAATTAGCCTGGGAAATGTTTACAACATTGGATATTTCATTCACCCTGCAAATTCATCAAACCATTTTCTTATTTTGTTCAATTAAAAAACAAATAACTGTAGTTACAATTTTTTTTTGTATACCCCAATATGGTACATTAAAATATGAACCGGAAGCTTTCTAACCCGTCACTACTATAAATGAAAATTAATTTTGGATCTTTGTTGGTATTTTATTGCCTTATTGGTCATGAATATAATATATATAACTTGTGTAGAACTATATTAAACAATGTTCAATTATACATTGTTTAATGTATAATGTCATTAGAGTTTACTTTTTAAGTTTTAATGTTATGATGTTCAATTTGTAAATGTTGAGAACCTATTATAGGACGTACTTGTCCCCAAACAGCCACTGATGAAATTATCAAACATTTGTATTCAAATATTGTGCATTGTCATTTGTATGAATTTGCTTGACAGTTTTTAGAATTTTTTCGACACCAGTATTTGAGATATATCAAAAATACAGAAAGGAGACCAACGGCATAATTATTATGTCTCCAGTCCCAACTAATGTAAATAATTAAGTGTTCATGTATTTCACACTTCTTGATTCAAGAACTCAATTTTTATGAATTTTTATGATCATTTTCGGAATGGAACTCCCTCCCACGAAGTAATCAAAATATTTATAAATTCAACATTGTATCTATTTTTACGTATCGGGTTTAATTAATTTTTCTGACATTAGTCATTTGTATAACAATTGTAGGCTGCAGTGTATACCTACTAATTTAAAATTGTCTCTGTTTGAACTATTTTGCTTATACTGCTATATTAAGTGCATTTTCAAAATGGTTGGAACTAAGGAAGAAAACTTTTAACTAAGCGAAGTGAAGTTGTTGCAGCTGCAATGTATTTTGAAGAAAGGGTAGTAACGAATGAAAATGGTGAAAAAAGAACTACTTTTATAACAACATAAATAAGTAATATTCATAATTTTACCGTACGTGTATCAAATAATAATAATAATAAAGATATATTATCAGAATAATGTGTTGTGGAAATGCAGGGTTAGATGTCTAAATGTTTAGATTACTTTAAAGCATTTCTCTATTAAATCTCTTAAAATATATTTATACATTTTATAATATAAACTTCCAATACATCAGTCCAATGATTCGCATCGTTTGAAAAGAGAGCCTTAAAATTCATACATAGACAATACATCAAACGAAAACTAGTCGGGTATAGTTAAAGGAATTAACACGATTTCTCGAGAAAACAACAAATTTGTAGTTAAATAATGAAGTTTGAAATTAATTGACTATTACTAATTGACAATTTCTCGTAGATGAGATATTTTTCAAATCATTTTAAATAATATCAACAGAGTTATAGCCAATTTAACTAGACATTATTGTAGCGCCTCTGAAAGAAGTTTCACTTCAAAAATTTGTAATGTAAACTTTTGTTATATTTATCCTCGCGTAATCACAACGTACTTGCGTACTGCTAGTTCTTTTGAGTATTTATTATTTGATATCTAAAATAAAAATTATTACTTTTATGTATAAAATATTTTAAGTTTCATAGAACGATTTGGTTTTATGAATACGTTTTACCTATACGAATACGATCAAGGGGAGATTACAGAGGTCCTATAAACGGGAGGAGGGGGGCAATATATATAAATGAATCAGAATAAATTAATAGGAATTGTCTTATTATTAGTCGACATGATGGTGAGGTGAGTTGTGTACAGAAATCAGTCATAGGTACTAGTAGTCTTCGTACACGACTACATGAGAACAAAGTATCATTATACGAAGACTGGAAATCAATAACGGGCTAAGTGCCAAAAAAAAAATTGAGGTAGACTCAAAACACTGAGCTATGTGCCATCGTCAACAACCTATAAAGAGGGCTATGTTCCACGACCATAATATTGGTGAACAAAAATCCCAAACAATTGTCGTGAGAGTTATGTGCCGTAACTAGAAGTTGGCGACATGGGTGCTTGCCAAGGGCGCATTTGAGTTAAATTAATTTTTTTTCCTCATATACTATTTAAAGTTTTACTAAAATTATGCTTAAATGTGTAATGCATAACTTTTTTTGTTACACTCCAAAGAATTTTCATGTTTTTTCTGGTTCCACGATTAGGTGGGATTAGTTAATAAATGTTATTAAAATTACATCGAAAGCGCACTGTGAAACACAATATGGTCATCAAAAAAGCGTGCGGTTTCAGCATTCTGTAAAAACATATTAGATATTTATATAGTTTTGCAAAATATTACAAACGATCCTAGCTGTAATAGATACAGTATCAGGAGCTAGTGTTTTTCTAAAACAAATAACTTTTAAATTTCTTTGTTTACTACATATATGATATATGGAATGATATTCTCTCAAATATTGATAGAATTAATTGCTCTCTACAATCCAAAATTGACACCACATATAAAGTGATTAAAGAATTAGTAAATACAATTAAAAATTTGGGAGACAGTGGTATAGCATCTTATGTTGAAGTAGCAAACAATATAGCAATAGAACTGGATTTGGAAACAGATTTTCTCGAAAAACGTAAGACAAAAAAAGAAACGTATAGTGTCAGAACTTGCGGATGATGAAGGTCATTCAATAAATTTCGAACTAACCTTAACCTAATTAACCTGAACGCACTCAGTAGTCTTGCTCATAATTATATTATGATTAAAAGAAAACTTACCGTGTGTTCAGATAACAGCATAGGATAAAATAAAAATAAAATAATATTATTTCTTTGTATTTATTTGACGATTACAGGCAAATATGATGAGATAAACCATACATTTTTGGTCTCTGGCCATTCATATTTGCCACGTGACAGGGATTTTGTCTAAATTGAGAAACGAAAAAGCGTTGAAAATTGCTAAGTTCCTAAGGACCTGATTAAACTTACGGTGAATGCTACACCACATAATCCTTTTATAGTTACTATGCTCCAATCTGACGGCTTTATTGTTTTAAACAAGCAGCCGATTTATACATAAACACGACAAAACTAAACATTTCCAAATACAGTTGGATTAAAATTGGAAAAAATTGAGTCGTTACGAAAGACGAGAACAACGTCCAATGAACTTGTAACATGGAGCACCTGCAAAAGTTCTCATAAAGTGATTACAACTCAAAAAATTAAGGATTCAATTTTACCAACACTACAGTGTCATAACGGTATATCTGCGGAAAAGAAATTTGAAGGAAGAAAATTGAGCTTTCTACGAAGAATTTATTAAATAATTATAGCTTATAAGTATAAATATATAATCATAATAAATTAATTTGTAGGCAATCTTGAAAATTAAAATGATTTAATATAATATTATTATTACAGTGTTAAATATAAGAATGACTCTAAAAGATATCATTTTACCCACACATTATTATTCCATACGAAGTAGTAGTGAACAAATGCTGAGTAAATTAAAACTAAATTACTACTTAAGGTGGAGGCAACGACGGGAGCGGCCCTGTTGAGATTTACGTGAGGTGCCATATGGCTAATGATTGGTCCTTTAATTTTTAATTTATTGTTTGTTTTGTTGGTAAGATCGATTAAATTATATTTCAGTTTATTTCAATCTTTAATGAAGTGTTACTTGTTTTTCTTTTAAATTATACTTCTTGTCTTTTGTACTTAATTTCAACAATGCGTGCAGAGACGTTTAGGACGAAAAAACCCGTGTAGGGTAGCAAAGTATTGTTATACTTTACTTTGCGTGGCGTATACGGTATACGACATGGCCGTATACAAGATTCATTTTTGGGGGGGGTTTCATTATAATATAAAACTACACCATCATTTTTATGAATTTTAATTTAATATAACCATGTCATTGCTTAAGGTACCAATAATACAAGAATAAATAAACCTCATTATTCTAAATAGTAAATACATAAGTTTTTATTTTTATTTATACTGTATTTAACAACATTTTTTTTATTAAATTTACAACAAAGTACAAACCAGAATTTTTCAAAGTATCATCATTCTCCTCGACTGTTTTGCAAACCGATTTAGCACCTCTTCTGGATCAACATTTATTTCCCTGTGTATTGACATTAACGCTAATCCGTTGAGACGAGTTTCACCAGTCGAGTTCCTAAGATACGTTTTCAATCTTTTTAAAGAAGAAAATGTTCTTTCTGGTGTCGCTGTTGACATAGGTATAGTGGCTAAGACTTGTAATAGTTTCCATATGTTTGGAAACAAAAGTATGTTACAATTGTCAAGCCCTTCAATCGCTGTATTAGGGCGTGACTCTTCTTTAAGCCACTTTGATTTCCATATTGAAAATTCAGCTTTGAAAACAGTAGGTTCTGTCAATATCCGGGAATAAAACTGTACACAGTCATTCATTTCTTCACTAGTGGAATGTATACATTTACTTGGAATAATTTGTTGTAATGATTTTATTAAAAATNACCCACTGTGCAATAATGTGTACTATAAACATACAAGGTATGTTTCCATATAACATATGCAACATCAATTTGCATGTTGAATTTGCGTTTATGTGATGTCCCTGATACTGCTAATGTCCGGTGTTTGCAACCTAATCATCAACATTATAGATCTGTTGATTTCTAACATACCTGCAACTGCAATATAGTGTTTGTTATAAAGAGTTATATTTGTGTTTCATTGTAAACATAGTTAGAACGTTTTATTGAAACCTCTGTACAACATACCTTTGAAACATTACTAATAATTGGAAAAAATACAAAAAAATAAACCCGTATGCGGGTATCGAACTTCGATCGGCGAGTAACCTACCTAAACGGGCCCTAATTCCTAGTTTAAACTAAGATAGTACTATATCTTAGTTAATGGTGGACAGTGTTTCCAATATTGTAATTTTACAAAGACAAAAAATTGTGCCCCCCCCAGATCTTTGCTCTGGACCCGAGCCTGGGTCCGCAGGAGGGGCAGTCGCCTACTCTGGCCCCCGTGTCGTACCGCCTATGATAAAGATTATAGATTTAAGTAGAGCAGTAAATTGTCATCAACATTTTGTTTTTATATGGGTTTTGTAACTATTTATTTTTTTAAATTATATAGGCCATTTGTTAATTATTCATTCATTCACAATACACTTGCCGAATTACTTATAAAATTAAAATGTTAACTGTTTAATATATTTTAGGTATTACTTAATAATATAGGTGTCATAAATTTAAAAAAAAATCTAGAATTTAGAATTAATTCATTCTTTACTCGATCTTTACACATGAATTGTGTAATGCCTACATTATTAATGTAATGTTAAAAATAATTTAGTTACGCCGTGTACGAAATTCCGGTAGAAATAAAAATTGAAAAATTGGAAAGAACTTGAAAAATTTCAATGAAAACAATCACAGCTCTAGATTTAAGCGATTTGAGTTCTGATAAGGATTACTTATAATATATTTAATCGACAATATTTCTATACAATTTACTATTACAATTTATAATATATGGCTATAATGGCTAAGATAAACACAGTCAATGGAGGGGGGGCTGTAGTCCTCTTAGTCCCCCCTGGCTACGGCACTGAGTACGGCACTGAGTACGGCATATTAATTAAATAATAGATGAC
Source organism: Myzus persicae (assembly GCF_001856785.1). Classification (NCBI taxonomy): domain Eukaryota; kingdom Metazoa; phylum Arthropoda; class Insecta; order Hemiptera; family Aphididae; genus Myzus; species Myzus persicae. Next base: position 205,777 of record NW_019102620.1, on the reverse strand, counting down.
TTGGTGACTGGTGTAATCGTAAAAATTGCAGCAGTAATCAGTAATTAGCTTTTCTTTTAGAATATAGTAGGTAATATTATTATATAATATATTTATGTGTGTATTATTGATTCATTATTGGGGTTAAAAACGAAATGAATAACCGGTTGTAGGTAAAATATTGCACTGTGTATGCCTTAATCACTATTTCAATAAAATAAAAGCAGATGATTGTCAACGGAAAAATAATGAAATGTTCATAGTAAATATAGTAACTCTCTCTTGATGACTTGGGTGCAAAAAAATTTAGTCAAAATTAATTACAAATAGAAAATTTGATACCTTTTTTTGAACGGGGGAGGGGGCATATGCTCCCTATTTCCTTCCTGCAGATATCCACCCTAGTATCTTATTGTGGTTAAGTGTTACGTAGTTACGTCTTATAGTGGCTTAACCTGTTTTAGCTTAATCAATTATTTTATTCAATTTGAAATATTACGCACCTATAATTTATAAACCAGCGTTGATGTTGAACATAGTCTTTCATCCTATGGCTACTAGTAGGTAAGTACATTGCTACAAATTGTTACCATAATTTTACGTTGGAGGGGGTTACATACAATTTCTATAAAAATTGAGTTTTTAAATCGTGCTGTCTAAAATATATGAATATTTAATTATTTATAATAGTGGTATGATTAAATGTTTTTTACAGTTAATATTTTTTTGTTTTATTTTCCGTTATAAATATTAATTATAAGAATTTTACAAATTATGATTTAATATATATACATATTGGTACAATAATAAGAAAGAATATTAAACATTTAAACAATTTAAGTATATATAAGAACAAACACATAATATTACATACCCAATAAAAATAAAAATAAAATATTGTTGAAAAAAATCACTTTTGGTGTAAACGACCTTAATTCTTTCTATTGTACCTATATTTATGTTACAGCATAATAATTAGTAGAATTTTAATAATTTATATTTTAATAGTAAAGAAACTTAAAAAGAAACTGTAAAAAACATTTTTAACCACAGTTTTAAATAGATTCGTAAGTCTTTAAAATGGAAAGGAAAATGTTAGTTACACTGGTCAAAAAATATTGGGAATCTGACTAGTAAAATAACTAATATAATTGGGGACCCAACTAGTATAGAACCTGAAAAAATCCTGGACCTAATTAATGTAGCACCTTCAATATCCGGGATACAACTAGTGTAGTACCTAAAATAATTCATGACCCAACTATTGTGTAGTACATGTAGGCTGTAATTTGCGGCTAGTATACTTACTTGGTAACCAACTTAAATGCCCCGATCATTACATGTATTTGTGCAATAAATTATGCAGGTTATAAATTCATTGTACCTCCCTATATGGATACATAGCTTAATACCTAAAGAATGTTACCTAAGTACTATTATACAATAGGTACGATAATACCGTACCAATAGTCATTGAAAATTGTTATGATACTAGCTGTGAATAACAATCATGAATGATAAAATGAATAATATGTTAAATGATATATTATTGCATATGTAAAATGATTATATGTGGAGATGGTCTGTCAGCTATAACTTTATTTTGTTGGTTGCATAAACAATCATTAAACATTTAATTAATCTATAGTAATCTATGAATGCTAATGAACCCTTAAACATAATTTATTAGGAAATTATTGGACCATTAAATTGACGAGTTTCTCTTATGGTGAACTGTCGACGGCCACGATGGTATAGAAAAGCTTTACATATTATAATTTATAAATATAGTCACTATATAGGCAGACAGCTAGGTCTCCGCTCAGAAATGTTTTTTTACCGAGATATTACTCAACGCGTATACCTCGTCATTCGATAGATGACAACTATACTTTACAGCTACTTTTTATTTTGTATAAAATTGATAATGTAATACATAGATATTTGTTTAATGATGAAAAAAAATTAAAAAACGAAACGATTAAAATTTTACAAAAAAATTGTCCTCCCCGGCGGGGAATCGAACCCCGGTCTCCCGCGTGACAGGCGGGGATACTTACCACTATACTACCGAGGATGTTACTTAAGAGGAAAATAATTTTAGTTTATAAAATCATTCAAAAATTCCTTATCTGTGCTTTAATTAAATTTTATATAGACCATCTCTAGTTAATACATACAGTTTAATTTTGGTTCAAATTAAAGTTTGTGTATCGTATGTATTATAAAGTTAAATTTCAGTCATTCTAAAAATAATATAGGTTGGTAGTAAGTACCTGTAGTATTACTTAAGTTTTATATGTAGTTTGTCGATACAGACGTAAAGTAATAAATAACTATTTTTACAATTGGTTTAAAACGAATTGAGCGATATTAAATATAAATGTATAAAATAGGTGGTGAGAATAATATATTTTGTTTTAACCCTTGTCGAATTAATTCCATTTTCCTAAAGAATTTTTTCTTTGTACCTCTACAAACATACAATGTGTCACATACTACCCGAAAAGTATAAGTTATGAAGAAAAAACAACATTGTAAGGGAATCTTCCTCTTTTATTTTTTTAGTTAAGGGTGATTTAACTATTTTTCAAACAAAATCCAACTTAATATACATTTACAGTAATATGTACATACTATACCTTGATCAGAGCCGTCACGCGTGGACGCCGAACTACAACCTGCACGTTTCGTCTGTAAGATCTATAAATAATGTAGGTATATCTTCAAAACTTTTACATTTTTTACGGTATTTTTTTTTTAATTTGGAAGCTATTTTAGACTTAGTGCACTATATCAACTAACATACACTAATCATTATACAACAAAACCAGAAATGTACAAATTATTTTTACTAAATTAATTTTAAAAACGTAAAGAAAATTGTAAAACTAGTATTTTTTTAAATAAATAAAAAAATAAAAAAGTAAATCTTTAAGGTCATCATCACACAATACAGCGGTGGCGGGAAATTGCGTCCAGACTCATTTTCCCTATTTCTGCTGACTTTTGTCGCAAAACCTGATATCCCATGTAGGTACATACCGTCCGTCCCCTCAGTTACGGGGGCTCGACTAAGGCCCGTTTCACACGGACCACTTTACGTGTCGCCACAGAAAAGTCTCTGTGGCACCACACGAGATATGGTTTTCACTCGATAGCCACACGGTAGCTTCAAATTTAATTAATATTTATTTATTTATGTGTGACGCCAAAAGTTTCCTGCATGCAGAGTCGTATTTAGGCCGGGCCTAAACTCTAGCCTCGGGCCCTTAATGTACGTCCAAGTTTAGGGGCGCAGTACTTTTATCGCCCAAATTAAATTATCGCCCTTGAATCACCCAAAATGTGGTCTGTTTGGGTAAATAATTATATAACGATTGGGCGAGTGTTCATTCCACAAAAAAATACTATTTGGGAGTATAAGTGTGAATATATGTTTATAGGTAAATTAATTTATATACTGCAAAAAGTCACATACAAAATTCATAGGTAATTAATAATGAACCCATAGGTTTTAAAATGTTATTGGCACTGTAATATACAGTCAAGACTAATATACATTTTTCAGCTACTTAAATAAAATCACTTACGATATAATTATATAATAGAAATAATTATAATAATGAACCGTTCTAAATGTTTTAAAAACGTTCGTATCCAAGTCACCAGGTTTTTATATTTTTACTCGGCCTAACTTGCTATTAATTTTGGTCAAAATTACCTAAACATCCACCGCATAGTAAAAAAAATAAAAAAAAATAGAGAAAACATATTTTTTTGTTAAAGATAACATGAATTATCATGAAACATTACATTTTTTTAATGAATAAAAATAAAACAAAATATGTAGTTTTATAATTTTGTATGTACTATGTAGCGTTTAATGTGTAGTTATGTATATTGTACAATTGATCATACGTTTTATTGTATAATCAATGGTTGTATTGTATCTATGTACTTTTAGATTCTAAGCGATGAATGTATTGTCTTTAAAATGTGTTTTTTTTTGCTTTCATCACCATTTGGGGTTATAACAATTCTTCAATTTTGGACTTCAGGATCTTTTCTGATAGTTAGTGCATTCAGGAGTTCAAAATTTCTCAGTAGTTTTTGAAAGCGCAGGAGAAAAAATGAAGGAATAATGGTAATTTTTACTCAATACCAATTTTTGACAAAATCTTTTTTTCTCTTAGATGTACCTATCTCAAAATCATCTCAGCATCTCTCATAAGTACGTCTTTCTTAAATACATTCAAAGTTATTGAAAATAATATATAGGCATAATTTAAAAAAATCCTATTTTCAATTAATTATGTATTCATATTTCATACAGTACCTATAGTAATAAAATTGTATGTCATTATTTTATAAAAATGTAAAAAAAAGAAACCATTAAATTATTCAGTGATGAAATCAACCAAACTTATTGTTTGATTTATTCTCAGTGTAAAGAAAGTCGATACTATAAAAAAGTTGAAAAAATGGAATGAATGGGTTATCAAAAAAAAAAAAAAATTTAATTATAAAAGTTTAATATACATTAATTATAATTTAATATAATTTAATATAATTTTAATTTTTAGAGTTCATCGTTCATCACACAGATGTATGGTGTAGTCGCTCCTATAACAACCAACAATCTATGACCACATATAGGCGTAACGCGATATAGAGTAATTTATATGGTGGGGGGGAGGGGGTGGCTATAGCCTTTTAGGTTTTTTTTATACAGGTTGATATAAAAAATATTTATAATTGATATCATATCATTATTTACGCTTTTTTTAAAAATAATTTAATAATAATAATCATTTCTATTATTAATCACTTATATACTATTGGTTATTATTATTTTGAATATTTTTTCAGATATATTTATGATTGTTGGCGGCGGCAAGATAATACAATTTGGTGGCGGGGATATAATAAGCNCGCCATCCACAATAAGAAATTCATCTGCAGGTTAATAATCTAATAAGTTTATGGAGAATTACTATTATTTATGATTCACCTAAGCCTAAATATTTTTAATTGATATCATATCATTATTTACGCTTTTTTTAAAAATAATTTAATAATAATAATCATTTCTATTATTAATCACTTATATACTATTGGTTATTATTATTTTGAATATTTTTTCAGATATATTTATGATTGTTGGCGGCGGCAAGATAATACAATTTGGTGGCGGGGATATAATAAGCTAGTAAGTACCTCAAATATTATATGGGCACATTAATATACAAATATTTGAGTTTAAACTTTAAATGCATAATTCATTCATACAATATTGACATAAATTTGCATGTCGTTATGTTATTTTGTGGAAAAATTTTTTTTGAAAATGTACAGATAATGTTTACACTTTTAGTTACCACATGAGTGCTAGTGTAAAAAACACCGAAATTCAATAAAAATCAGGAAAACGCTTTTCGGCGGCCGTGATCCTATAATAGTCTGAGGCTGCTCTAATACTCTTCGACGTGATGGTAATTTATTCAACCTTGTGAGCGATTTTAGGTTAATCTACTTAATCACGGCTACTGTGATGCAATTGTTGTATATATTACAGTGGTTCCCATTTGGTGGTTTACGGACCCTAGACATTATAGAATTTAAGATTTTTAGTAGCAGCAAATCTAACACCTGTGATGTAAGTTTATTAATGAATAAAATAAATTGTCACTATAAAACAAAGGGGGGAGAGTATTAAAGAAACGTGAACCCAGGGCAACAATATCTTTACTACACTACTGCTCCCGGGGGTCAGCGTGTTGATGTAAAGGGGTTCGCTGTTGTGTAATACTGTAGTCATTTTTTATTTTTATTTTATTTTGTCGAAATTGTTAAATTTCCGGATATTTTTGTACTATTCTAGAAACTCGATTATCTTGAAAAAGATACTTCATAAATCTATTACTTATACATAAATATCAATATTACTGGGACTATCATATTATAATCATATATTATTCAGATCAGGCTTCAAGCGGAGCTACAACTTATTTTGTGTAAAAATACCAATTAAATTTTCTTATTTTTTTTTTTAGTTCTCCTAACATTTTTATCCATCCATAAATATTTAACTTTTGACCCTCTCAAATTACCAGCTAGAATCTTAACCAACAATTTTCTATCAGTAAGATTGTAACGTAACAAAATATACATACTGCTTTATTCTTTAATAGCTTAATGAATAGTCAGGTATATGAAATACGCCGCGTTTACTATCCATCGCACTATCATCTGCACACCACACCACCACTGTTCGCTACACCTTAATCATAATTCATAATTATTATAATCAGTGTTACAATTGTACTTTTTTTCCGCCGCCCGTCTCAGCGACGGCGACAGTCTGATACCGGACCGTTTTCTTTTTTTTTTCTCTCTTCTCTTGCAGAAAATACAGAAAATACAGGGCAAATTAAATTCGGCGTTCTTAATGAAACACCCTATCATACCTAACATAAAACTATACAAATGTAAATGCGATTAATTATATAAATTTTTTGTTTTGGACCGCGAAGAGATTTTAATTTGTATACGTCCCTTGAGTAAAATAGTTTGGAGACCCTTGCTACACGATGGATCCGATTATAATAATGAGGTGGATGATTTGTGATTGATGTGGTGGCGTAGTGATGGAAAAATTTATCGAGCAGCGATCTATAATATATATTTTAGCCATCATTGATTTCCTAGAAAAATGGTCTGTTGTTTGGAGTTTATTTGATTGATTTTGATATTTTGTGGACTGTATAATTAATTTTGCTATGAGTATAAATAGGCAAAAATATCAGCTAGTAAGTATCAGCTTACTACTGCAGGTTTACTGCGTCGTGGTTGAAGGAAACCGAGGAACTAACTTATATAATAGGGAATAGACGAATAGTTCTACATCGCTTACGACATATCAATTCGTCCTAAACATACACATAACCTTGAAAACCAGTTTTAAAATAATGGTGTGATTACAAATATATTAACATTTATTCTTATAATAATTAATAGTTGAAACTTAAAATATAAATTTTTTTTATCAAGTACATAGCACATAAAAAATACACATATTTTTTTTACATGTTTTTATTTTCATATTGATTTTGCCCGAGTGTGGACACACTAACGTAACTGCCCTTTTTATTATATCACCTCGCGTCTTTACCTCCACACCGTCCTCCCTTAATATTATTCATGTTAGCAAGAGTTTGTAAAAATGGCTTTTTTCTCGAAAAAGATTCGTGAACCTCGAAATGTTTACGACAGAACTTCTAAGAAACGTGAATTTTGGAAAATCCTTTCTCAGTGCTCCACTACGTGGTGGTACGAAGGTAATGTCCAATTGTCCAAATATAGTCAAGTCCCTATCTATCATATTTTAGGTCAGTGATTCATACAGTTTTATGACTGTGAGTTGCGACCATAACATTTTTAATTTAGCTATTTGCGAACATTCAGTCAGTCAAGGGCGTGCGTAGGTATCACGTAGGCGTAGTTGCCCCTCCCTAGGCTTTTTTTGGTCAATAATCATAATCATTATATAATTTAAAGTAACAAAAATTTGTTTCTTCAAATTTTTTATTTTATAATAAAGCTGCTGGGTGCAGCTGCAATTAACAAATATAATTATGTATTAATATTAGGTGACTGAAATATTGAATTACTGGTATTAACCGATTAATAAAACTAAACTAACTTTTTATCATTCATTTTGGTTATTTTCTAGTTTTTTGTATAACTGGTGATTAGTTCAGTAGATTATTTTGAAAATTATACTTAAAAATACTCTAGTGATTGATAGTTACATTTAATGTTTTTAGACTTCAATTCTCAAAATATTAAAATAATTTGGTGGTTTTTACTTTATAGAAGTTTGAACATTTTATTTTATAATTTATACACAACCTATAATTATCAAATCAATGATGAATTGATGGCATTTTATTAATAAAAAATGCATTTTTAAGTATTAAGAAATTTTAAGAATTATGTAAGATTACATTTTAACTACCTACATTTTATTATTCATAAATAATTTTTACATTCCCAACCTATGATAGAAAAGTGAAAACAAGTCACATACAATACTTAATGCTCTGGGTAACAGAATATTCTCCTAAAAAAATAAAAATAATAATAATAATAATAATAATAACAATAATACAAATCACTGTGTTCGAAGAAAGACAATAATTTATTTGTTTGATTGTTTGATTTGTTATCATGTTTGATTTTCACTAAATCTTTTATTTTATCCTCTATATAAAAGTTAATAATAATCTTTTTATTAGTTTTATTGATAAAAACTTGTTAATTAAGTCTGATTAGAGAGTCTTCATAAGGTATTTATTTATTAAGGCTTTCTAAGTCTGATTATTCAATTTTTATTTTATATAATCAGTTACTCTCAAAGTCTCAATGCACAATAATGATTACAAAGAAGTTTTATATTCTTCTAAAGGCAGTCTGACTGCTCAGTGCTCACCACTTGCATTGGAAAATGGCATACACGCATATTATAATCTTAAATAATTAATATATATTTTGGAAAAGTGACTGCCAAAAGTGAGATGGATAATAGGAGTATAAGTGCTGTATGTAATTATTGTAAAGCATAATCACATAGCCTCTTCAAACACTGAAGTCGACAGTATCTTGTGTCTCTAGTTAATAATAAATTATGGCAAATATCAATAATAATAATTGTATAAATATTTTGAAAATAGTTTGTTGGATAGGAAAGTAGTAATTTGTTGACTTTTCACCCCACTACACACTTCCGATTAACCATACAATATTCATACACAAATAAGATAATATATTTTGAAGTCCACATTTTACTCATATAAAAATACCTTAAATTATTCTTACAAATTATTTTCTGATAAACACAAAAGTTGATTTAATCATAATTATTGTATAATTTATCAGTTACTTTCATAAATATAATTTTTAAGAACTATTGCTATGATAATAATACATTAAAGATTAAATAATTTCTTAATGTTTAGCAATTATAGACACATAATAATATAATATGGTAGATGCTTGATTGATTTTTGAAACAATTTTTAAAAAAACAGGGCATAATAGTATATATAAATAATATATTATAATAGTGCTAGACTGCAATCAAACACTTCAAAATAATTAAATAGTTTAACAATAAAGAAACACTTAGTTTTAATAACAAAAGAGAAAGCGTTTAAAAACTATTTAGCATAAGTTGTAAGTGCTAAAATACACAAGCTACTTTCAACTAATACTAAATAGGTAACATTAAATAGGTCAAACTAAAAAGTAAAAGTTAACTATATTTTATTTAGGTATGCTAGCATTATCAGAAGCAGGATCTTGGGCCTTTACTGTATTTGTTTTGTTTATTTTTATCTAATTCAGCTAAGGCCGTTGCATGATTTGTCATCAATCGGTTCATTTTGTACATAAACATAGTTTCTGTTTCAAGTGAATCCATGTTTGGAACTGAAATATTTAAATTTCATGTTCATGTAATGAAAAATTTTAACTGTTACAATATATTATAATATGATAAAAAAAGGCCAAAAAATATCATACATTTAGGGGTGTGTTTAAGTATGTGGTGCCAGGTGAAATACAATTGCTTTGTCAATTTATGTTTTAAGCTTCAAATATTCCTGGCAGAAATTACTCAATTTGCTGGTTTCATTTTTAAAAATGTTGTTAATTTTTCTAAACTGACTAAGTAAGTTTCCAAAATGTTCATATTGGTTGATTTGGTTTAATAAAATTGCTCTTTTAGTTTCTTTATCATTTAATTATTTTAATTTTTGAAGAAAATCAAATTGTTGGTTCTCAGTGACGCAACTACAGGGTGCTAAGGGGTGATTAAGCACCTCCATGTTCCATATCATTGTAATTTCAAGTATCTAGTTTAAATAATACTATTTTGTTTTAAAGAATTCATTATTATTAATTTTTTTCTTATTTTGCATTTTGCATCATTTTGATTATATTATAATTTTATTATAATCTTAAATTAAAAAATGTCAATTTATAATTTTAGTAATTGTTTTAAGACATTTATAAGGAGTTATAAATATACTCAGCACAATACTAGAATCTTAAACGGCTATATTATGAAGGATGAAATTATTTTTAGTAGTGTCATTGATTCATTTCAAAATATGAGATAAAAGATCAAGCATTTTCAGAATTATAGTTAAAAATAATACAATTTTATGAAAAAATTACATATTATTGGATGTATCTTATCCAGATTAGTTTAGCTTCTGTGTTCATATTCATAATAGGACTATGATATTTTAAGCAAATTATTTAAAAATTCAATTTTTTTAAATGTCAAAACAAAAAAGAACTCAACCGAATAATAATAAATTTCTATTTGGAGACTATTACCATAATATTATACTATTATAATATCATACTATTACCATATACAGCTAATGACATTATGTCAGACCAAATATTTGAACACATTTGCTACTAACTATAAGAAATTATGTTTAACACTTTAAATTTTATATAATAAATTATTATAGTAAATAATATAGTACAAATTAAAATGTGTTAAATTTAAAGTTCAAATTAAACATATCAATTACTGGCAAAAAATTTCGAATACTGAATTTTTGAGGTGTATCTATACTCTGGATGTTTCATTAAAACCTATTGGGTTCAAACCGATATTTCTTTACCGTTTACCATGTTTTATCACTTGTTTAGTGGACCGCATATAACATATGTTAATAGAATAATACATAAATTACAACAAAAAAATACATGTACCATTGTCTTAATAGAAAAATAAAGTTCCATTTTATAGTATATATTTTCTCATCTATTATAGGTGGTCGCAGAATATCTTTATTAGGTTTTTTAATATGGATTGCTACAATTTTTTTTTTTAATATGTATCCATGGTGTAACATGAAGACTTGGCAAATAAAATAAATTTTTTTCCTACTTTTATGATTTTTTAAAAATACCAACATTTTTGGAACATGTTAAATTCAAAAATAATAACTATTTAAAAAAAAAATATTTAGATTTTAATAAGTAAGCATCATATTTTTTTTAAGTTGTATGTTTTGAATTAAAATTTTTTTACGACTGGATCAACTTAATTTAACAAAAAATGAGATTGCAATAAATAGTAAAAATTAACCTTAAATAAATGTTTTTACAATCAATATTTTTCTAAAAGCCTGATTTACAAATAGGCTATTTTGAATTTTTTTTATTTTTATTATTGAGGAAAAAAATTTTTTTTATACCATACCTGTCAGTAAATGAAATTAATGTATAAAAAATTTAAAAATATTGATTCTAACATAATTTATTTAGTTTGTAAGGTCTTCCGGTTACACTCTGTATATTATAATATATTAGAATATTTTTACTGAAGGCATAATTTTATAACATTTAGATTATATTAAAGTGAACAAATATTTCGTCAACAGCTGTTATAATTTTAACTTTAGTGACGAATTTGGTAATTTATTTCTGTTAAAGTTTTAATACTATTTGTTAAATAATTTTTTTTGCTTGATAAGAATTATATACATTTTCTGTAAAAATTTATTTTAAATTTGTATGAAAAAAAAAAAATATAATATTTGTGTGATTGTACAATAATCACTTAAAGATAACATTACTTAATGGAGTATGAAAAATGCACAAAAATAATTTATATTATATTAAAAATAGACTGGAGTAAATAATTATCTGCGTGCGTTACTTAAGGTCAATTAAAAAGACTAATTTTGAAAACTTACTATATGAAGGTATAAGAGTAGAAGTAGTAGATAATTTTCAGAGCTTCGGAGGTTGTTCTTCTGATGTGTCAGTTGGACTACCCGGAATTGTTTCTTCATTAAATACAACACTATTTATATCAGATTCAGCACAATAAAACATTTTGCTAGTATCCGGCAAAGAAAATTTATAAAAGCTGCTTTCGCTCACTTGGAATGTTATTATCAAAATTAAAAAAACAAGGACAAGGAATAGGATCAAATATACTTAATGTTTCAGGAGTTTTTAAATGAATAGTATGATTTTTGAAGGGGTTTTCTTTTTTCTTTTTTTTCTTATTATTTGAAATGTGATTTGCGGCTTTTATAAATTTGTCCATTGGAAGGTTATCTTCTTCCACGATCATGCCGTGGACTTCATTGTGCTCTGGCCTCTGATATACTGAAAACGTTGGTAAGTGGTGATTTAGGAGGATTCATGCATAAATCCAAAACTTCATATTTTAAATCAGAAACATTAACTTCATCCTGAAAATGTGGCTCAATTTCTATTACATTTTGCATATCTACTGTAACATTACTTATCATTAAGTTTTGGGATTCATTAGATTCATTATCAGATTCATTTCTCATAATTGGATTTTTGACTTTATTTGTAATATTCAAATTTTCATTAACTTTTATCTCAACATTATTGTCATATAAATAAATGCTAGTGCTATTAGGCACAAATGATACCATTAACCCATTTTGTTCAACTACTTGCTCTTGTGATGGAGAATCAATGACTCTAGTAAGTTCATCAGGTTTTTCTAAGTTAAATAATTTTGGTGAATCATGTCTAATAGGTGTATCTTCAATGACAGAAGGAATTAAATAAAAATTGCCTGATTCATATTCTTTAAATTTATAAGCATAGTCTATGACTGGTTCAATAGTTTTTGAAGCATCAATTTTTATTTGTTGATCCAACATGAATGATTCTGTATTTTCAATAATATCATCAAAATCGGTACCAGTAATGTTAGATTCAGAAATATGTTTTAAATCATTTCTTTGAGATTTATTGCTATAAACATTTAACACACAAGACTTTGGTTTTCTAGGCACACTTTGCTCCATGAGTACTTTTTTACTAGGATATGTCTTTGGATTTAGCGTCTTTTTCCGATTATTGGTGTCTAATGGATCAGTTGTTATAATAATATTTGGTTCAGATTTTATGACTTTTTTCTTACTATATTGTTTGGGTGATCCTACAATTAGAGTGTATTCTTCATCCGAATCAGAATTATCTACAATATAATTAAACATACAGATTATACATTACATTACATCTTTTTTTTTATTATTTCAACAATTTAGGGTAGACCCAATTACACAGAAATATAATAATATCCAGCCATTTTTAGGGATTTGCAGCATTGAATGTCTAAATGAGAATAAAACTTTAATTCAAGGTAAAATGTGACCCTAAGTCAGATACTTTATTATCAACTCATAATAAAGGATTAGCATTGGTAGAATAAGAAAAATCAAATCTCTCCCGGGACCATTGAGTGACATTTAGAGAAATTAAGTTCCAATCTATGAACATTTGTTAAATTTTGTGCAATGAATAGCAGTATAAATATTTTTTTTTTAATCCTATACCAAGGATCGCCATTTGTCAATGATTGGTGACCAATGAGAAATTTAATAAACCATGATGGGAAAGAGATTGTATACTTGAGATTGAATAGAAAGTCACCCGATACACTACTACAAGGCCAATTTAGGGAATATCATTTGAAAGCAAAATACTATTGGTTCAGTTATCAAAATATAGAAAAGAGGATGAAGACTTGGAATTTATAGGACTAACGTGGAACACAAGCATATTGGCAGCTTTCAGCTCAGATGAACCATGTATGAATAAATTCAAAAACTTAATTGAGGATTTTTAACTTTTCAAAGTTTTTAGTTTGGTTATTTCAAAATTAATTCATTCAATATAGTACTATTAAATGTACAATAACATATTTAATATAATTTATTTGTTAACTGGGTTTTATAAATTATTATTGTAAGATTAAATTGTTAAGATTATTAGTATAATTTTTAAGTATTTTTTTATTGTAAATACATTTTTAATTATTATATTCAATTATAATATAAGGTTACACAGTAAAATCAAATTACATTTTTGTTAAAGTTTAATTATTTTACAATAGATCATAATTAATTCTTTTCATATTGTGGAAAAATATTCATGTATCCAAACATGAAATGGATGGTAAAAACAACAACCGTTATCCACAATAGGTGTGTAGTTTTTGATTACTTAACTTGTACCTATCTATCTATTTTTATAAATATTAATTAACAAAAAATAAAAATAAACATTTTACATACCAATATTGAATAATGAACCAGTCAAAGTACATGTTCTAGTAGGCCGAGTATTGCTAAAACGTGATTTTTTAATATTTGAATCTGATGCAAGTGGATTAACTGACCTTCTGATTTTATTACTTATTGTTGGTACCTTTTTTGAAACCACATTTTTTTGCTAAAAAAATATTAATATTATATTGTTAGATGTTGCTATGATTTATGCTATTTTTCTTATTAGTATAAATAATATAATAATAACAACTAAGTGTTTCTAACTAAATAATAATTGTAAAACCTTGAGTTAATATTTAAAAAAAGTTGTTAATTAAAAATGTATTGGAAGTATTGGAATTTTAAGATAGTACCACACTACTACCACTCAAATTATATTGATGGTCATCGTATTTTTGGAAAAATAATTATTTGCTTATATAAAAAAAAAATACTAACATATTATTTGGATTAAATATTAAAAATATACTAAAAAAAATAAAAAATACATACTCATTGTTTAAAATTAAACAACATATTATTAAACTATGGGTAATTATTTTTAATAGGTACTTTATATATTATATCTAACTTTAAATATATTATTGAATTTACATAGATACCTACTATTTAATAGAAATAAAAACAACTATTATTTCCTTAAAAAACTGTTTAGTGAATAATTAATCCATCAAGAATATGGACTGTCTTGTAATGCACGTAATCCGTAATATAGAATCATCCCTCAGCTATACAACGCCAGAACACAGTACTTATCTGTATTTTTCATAATTGTGTAGGATAATATTGTTTCTGTAAATTATTTCAAACTTAACACTACGTAGTTTCTGTCTACTCACAGTGCGATAACTCTTGAAATAATATCTTGATTCTAAAGAGAACTGGATAGAAAAATTCAGAATGAATTGTTACAAAAGATTATGTATAAAAGTTATTTTTGATGAGAATGTTGGTTACTGCGTTATGGAGTTGTATAGCTGAGTCCTCTCACTAGTTCTTTTTAATCTTCTCTATGTATAAAGGAAAGTTACTTCAGTAATAATCAACGCACAGCCAAACTTATTTGATTTATCAAATTGAAATTTTGAGGCTGGATTAATATTATAATGTCAAGTTCCACTAAAAAAGGATTTTTCAAAATTTTGATTTTAAAGGATTGAAATAGGCAAAAATAAATTGTTTGCATACAAATTGTATATCTATAATCTATTTACATATTTTACAGCACGGAGACCTGTGTGTTTCCATTGCAACATGCAACCATAACTTTTTGTCAAAAAAATACATAAATAAATAAATAAAAAACATATGAAACTTATAGTTTTTTAAACACATGAATCCCTATTTCTCTTAAGGTTTGCTCAAACCGAAGCGGTAGCAGTGGCGGTAACTTCAGCGGTATTTATCGCTTTTTAAATATCGCTGATCTAACCTAACCGGAGAGCAAAATATTTCGCCGAAAATTACTAATCGACATTGTGACACCCATGCGCGTACATGTATTTTAGTAATTATTACATTTTTATTTATTAATATTTTATTTTTTTTACTAAGTTTGGATAAAATAGCTGGTTGTTTATTTATTTTTATTTTTACCTATTTCATATAAGAATTGTTACTTAATTGCACATGTTTGAAAACTGATAGTAAATAATAAAATTCAAGACTGACTTTTCTTAATAACATTAATTATTATTACTTTTTATCATAACTAATATTTATTACTGTTATTATAATGACTAGTATTTGTATAGATTAATTATATTTTTAATTACCGCTTTCACCGTTCATTTTAACACTTAATTCGTGATCCCAAGTATAATCTTTTTTTCTCGTATCCTTGAATTCTAGAAGTGTCATATTATATATGATGGGATATTCCTTAACAATAGCAATTAACTGTTCAACTTTATTGGTCATTTTTATTGTAAATAATAAATTTTAAACAAGAGAATCGTTCATATATTCAAACACCACGACGTTAGACTCAACTGCAAGGTGTAAACTGCAATTGCAGTGCAAGGTGTACGATTACGATCAATTGATATGTGGTTGAATATAAAGGCAGAATATATCATACAATGTAATGATAAGCTTTCTATAGATATTAATATATTAATAATAAAATATCGATAACTCATAGTTGGGTATTTACAACTGATTATCGTAGCGGTAAGCGAAAAATATAGTCTGCAGCGAAAAATAAAAATATCAAGCTCAATTTTGCGGTAACATTTTCGCCGCGGTATTAATTTCGCGATAGTGAGTGCGTTCGTATTAAAGCGTATGGACATAAAATTTCGCTGCCACTAATACAGTAATACCGCTTCGGTTTGAGCGGACCTTTAGTCGAGGCATCACGCTTGTCGCTTATCATTTGAAACAGACCCATCTATCTTCTATCCATGATATTAAACAGTTCATTTATAATTTCTTAGTGCTCATTTCACAGTGGAATCAGTCGGAAGGTTTGAACAATTTTACAGTGAGTTTTTTGATAAGTGTTTGTTCACATGGTTAGTTTAAGTAATCACGCTTTAAATTTTAATCAGACTTAAGTCACCCGCGGGCCGCTGTGGCGCTATGCCATACAATATGTGTTTAGGTATACTAGTTGCATGTTTTTTTTAATGAATAACTAATTTTCCACTCAACTCTCTTAATTTCTTACCAGAACTTAGTATTTTTTTAAATTTTTTGATCATGTTTGAAAGCATCAAATCAAATTTTAGTACATTGTCTACCAAGGTGGCTGTCGGCTGAGTTACACTTAAAGCCGCTCATTGACATGTACACAATCAAAATAATTAATGAAATTAAAATTAAACATATTATTCATATAGAGTGTTCACCTAACCGCAGGTAGATATCCTACCTAATAATATACTGCTCACATTATCACAAGCGAGTCTCATATAGAGTTGACATTTTTAAAGGGCAGCGAAGTGCAAGGGATCAGCTAGGAAAGATATAATAATGATAACATAAATCTTTGTATCGACATGACACTACGACAGTTAATTTGTCTACTGGCGATCGTACGTAGCAACGGCTGCAGCCGTTATATTTCTGACGTAGAAATACTTGCTAAAATTATAAACTACAAACTATCATAACATTTTTATTAAATGAAGAGTTATATGGAAAACACCAAATAACTCAATTATACAAATTGCGTTATTGAAAAATAATATATTTCTTATCGATATGCGATAAACGTGTTTAACTATACAAATTATAATTATTATTAACTAGGTATAGAATAATTTTTTTAATAACAATTAACAATATGTGTATAGAATCATTAGAAATTCTAATTCTAATTTAGAATCATTTGTAAATATTATTTTTAATATTAATATTATTTTTTGGAAGGATTTTCCCTAAATTAGACCTCTAAGGGGGTAAAAAGGGTTTTTTTATACAGCTATATAATACGCCGTGAAGGGACAGCTAGTATATTCATAAATGATAAAAATGTTTGTCTGTATTTTGCTAAATTATTTTCGTTTGTTGATGATTGCAAATTGATTGATTACATGAAATCCATAGATGATGCACAAAAAAATATAGGCACTAAAGTTGGCGCTTAAATAACAAAATTACCTTGAGTATATCTAAATGCAATTTTATTTCCTTCTATAAAATTAAGAAACCTATCATTAATACAAAATTTCTAATTTCCAATAACCAATTGTTAAGAGTATAACAGAAAGAAGAAGAAGAATATCCACCGAATACATTACTCATTATAAATTATAATAAAATATTCAAGGCCGTAACTGGAAATTAATTTCAAGGGGGGAGGGAGGACCCCCCCCCCCTCGATACGGCCTTGAAAATATTAGTAAATTGTAATAGCAACTATTATTTTATTGCCAGAATTCATATATAATATTTAATGAATTCTGCATTTGAATCGGGGACTGGCATTTCAGGTTTTACAGTTACAGTTCCAGTACTTAATTATTTTTGATTGGGGGTTCTAAAAAAGTAATCATACCTTATCTAAGCACTTCTACACTTCTGATAGCCAATAAATTGAGAACAGGCCACAGAGGTAAACACAAAATGGTTATGGTAGAACTACATTTTTGTTCATTTAAAAATAGTTCCAGTTTCTGTTTTGGTTATTTGAAAATATTTAAATTCGGTTTCGATTGGGTTCTGGTTCCCAATTTTAAAATTTTTTGAACCGGTTCTTTTTTGTTTCAGTTCCTTTTTTGAATTTTATTTATCTAGATTATTTAATAAACAACATTTTTTACAACTATTATATCCAACAATGATATCAAAAGCTACTGGCTAATATTCCTATTAAATGTCGACTACAAGATCTTTGAAAGACTTATATATAACCACACTACAGAAGCTGTGAATAAATCGATCCAAATAGAAAAGGTTTGATTGAGACCAAATAGCAACTGCTGTGACCAAATTTTATCGTTAACCGCAAACATCAAAGATAGTGCTGCAGTCCTTATAGATCTTAAGGCAGCATATGATGCAGTGTATGGTTGAATTGGCTCATCACTAAACGCCTATGAGTAATCATGCAAAACAAAAAGTAGAATCATAAACAGTATGCCGAGTAACAGATTTTTCAATGTAGTTAAAGGTAATAAAAGGATTATGCAAAGAACCCTAAATAATGAAAAACCACAAGGCTTTGTATTAGACCTCATACTTTTTAATTTATATATCAATGACCTACCCCAAAACCAAGTCGAATAAATTATTTACACAGCCTACATAGCTCTTCTATGTCAGGAAGTCAGGAAAAGACATACAAACTTTGTGAAAAATACCTAACGGAAGACCTGAATGAATTAAATAGTTACTGTAACAACTGGAGACTCACCAAATCCAACTAAACTGAGGTTCACTATTCTATCTCAACAACAAAATGCCAAGACAGGAAATAAAGGTGGTCTTTAACGAGTAATGAATAAGGTTAGGTACTCAACATATTGAGGAGTACAATTGAACAGAACGTTATCATACTGAGAACTTAACCAAGGTGGAAGCAAAGAATAAGACTCGAAACAATATAGTATATAAATTGGCTCAAACTACCTGAGGTCAGATCTAACTCTGTTAGGATATCTGTACTAGTCTTCACCTACTCAGAAACCGAGGACTGTGTACCAGTGTGGATTAAGAGCTTACACACAAGTAAAATAGATACCCAACTAAACGCAACAATGAAATCAATTTCTGAAATAATCAAATTAACACCAGCCTCTTGGCTACCAGTATTGAGCAATAAAGCTCCTCTTCACATTTGAAGATATAGAACCCTAGTTTGAGAATAAACCAATCATGCTTTAAATAAAAGTTTACCCGTACAAAATTACATGAATAACAAGCGTAGCTAAAGATTAATATCCCGTAAGTCTCCCTGGATAGTGGCACAAAAACTAAATAACAAAAATTATAACCTTAACTTTTAATGGAATAATGAATGGAATCTAGAAAACTCCGACAAAAATAACATCATTGAACAAAAAAAAAAGTTTTAGAGTTTCAACTACCTCAGAAGGAAAGGGTGACTTGTAACATACTTAAGAACGGTTGTAGAAAATCAGGAAAAATGCTATGTAAATGGAGACTTGGAGATCACCACAATTTCTTTGAAGACATGATACTCAGACAGCCAACCATATCGTAGAAGAATGTCCAGTATGCAATATACAATTCGGAATGAAACACCTCCATAAGACAACAGCAGTAGCAACAAACTGATTAACCAACCAGGACATTAGAATTTAAAGCAATGTAAATACAATCCCGACTTCACCACCTGATCATTATATATACTTAACTAATTCTAACTAATTAGGTTTCTATATTTTATCAACTTACATCTTTTATTGAAGTATTTTATTGTTGTTTGATAATTTATTATTATCTTATGCTGTTAGTGTTGAATGAAATCATTCGATAAATAAATTAAGAACTTTTATACATACTTTTGGAATACTACTTTTTGAACAATCTGCATCATTATCTTCTTCAGGTTCTTGTTCCTTTTTTTTATAAGCAATACGCATACCATCTATCCATTCATCATAACGTGAATTCCATCCTTTATAATGCACGTAATATTTCATTACTCCTTCAATATCACACACATTAATAACCTAAAAATTTATAATGTTTATGTCATTTGATTATTTTAAACAATACTAGTTTTAACATGTTACATAATATCAAAGTATTTTGGATATGGGATGATGATTAAACTCAAATTTAACCTAAGATCAAAAAAATCATTCAAGATTAAAGTTGTCAAAGCGAGAGTGTGAGAAACATGATGAATTTGATACAAATGATCTAGTTTTAGATAATTTTAGAGATGACTGAAATAAAGAAATTAAATTTTTGAATAAGAATTGTAAATAATAAAAACAATGTAAATCCCAAAATATAAGCGAGTTAGTGGGTATCGTTCTGCTGTACATTAGGTGGCTAGAGAGTCACTGCAATGGATATGTAAATTTAATTCAATGTTATAAAATCATTGTATGCAATGAATGGTTTCAGGCGAAGAAGATATGGGGTAGCCTCCAATATTCTTTTTTACTATCCCAAAAGGTGATGACGGACATAAACACAAACCAACACATATCATGGTTAAAACAAAACATTCATCGCTCCACTCAGAATCTAAAATAAACTACCACTATTAAGTAAAAGTAACATCAAACTCATTTGAAAAAACATTTTTAAAAGAAACACTGATTTATTTATTCATAATATTTACTAGTTATAGTTTAATCTAATAAATAGTAACAAATGATTAATAAATAGTTAATCTTTTTTTACATATATAGTTTGTTTAAAAAGATTAAAAATAAAATTTATTTATTTGGCTTAAGTCAAACAAATTCAAAATATATTTTTAAAACGATAAATATATTTTTTTTAAGTATTTAAATAACTTACTTTTGCATCATAAGTTGTACCACCATAATAAACAACTAAATTATCTCCAATGACCAAAGGTGAATCTTTATCGAACGGTGCATTTTCAATACTACTAAATTAACAAAAACATTATACCAATATTAAATAGTATAACATATGTAGAACTGATTTATTTTATATTATAGTTTAAAAACATACTTAGGGGTAGGAATTGTAACGTTTGAGGACACTTTACCCTCTTTATCGTCCTTTTTCTTTCTTTTTTTTTCAGTTACATCTTCCTTTTTAATTTTAACTAGATTATCTAAGAATCTAGGCTGTGTCAGCTGTACAACAGAAGCACCGTCAGCAAGATCACTTAATATTGATGCTCTCCTTGATCTGGAGCGTAGATTTAATGCGGTCTTTGACCGTGTCAGCTAAAATAATAAAACAAAAAATAGTTTTTAAAAACATATCTTATCAATAGTAAATATCATAAGTTGAGATTTTATTTTCAAAACCAAACTACATTTAGTAACTATACCAAAAATATCTAGCGCCTATTAAAATGAAATGGAATATAATAGTTATAAAGTGAAGTACATCATCATTAATCTTCTTTCATAAATGTAAGTTAAATGTAATCGCAATTTTAGAAAAACAACAAATTTGGTATAGTTTTTGTTTTGCATGATCAAATAAATACGGAAAATGTGTACATTGAATTTAAAGTAAGTTAATCAATAAGTCATCATTGTTAAAATCCAAATTAAAAATTAAAGATATCACTTATTATTTCTACTGTATTAGCCAGTACAAATTTAAATTCTTAATTAAATTAATTAATAAAAAGCATAATATACAACAATTAAACATATTTTACTTTTGGTACTTCTTCATCTAGTTTTTCTTTATTTGAAGCATGGGTATAAGAAATTCCTCTGTTCAATTTTTTGAATGACATATCTTCAAAATAAGTTTTAACTTGTTCTTTGATTAATCTTCTTTTTTTCATATTAGTTTTTAATTCTGATTTTCCACGTACATTTCTTTTATACATTTTATTTTCTACTTTTTCATCTCCAATGATTTGGTCATCATCTATTGCATCAGAATCCAGCTCTTTTTTTAGGATTATTTTCATTTCTTTTTTAGTTTTAGAATTTCTAACTGGATCTTTTAAATCTGTTATTTTTGGATCCCATTTCATTAATTGTTTACTAAGCAACATACTATTAGCAGAATCTTCTTTTTTTTTATCATCTTTCTTTGAAATTTCTTCATTGTTCTTTAGAAGTTTTTCTTCAGTTTTTAAAGATTTGGCTTTTTTTTTAGTTACAGCAGAATTCTTATTTTTTTTATCTCTTAATTCATTATTTATGGTTTTATTTTTATCAGTTGCTGATGAGGTGCTAGGAAATGCCTTATCAACATCCCTAATAATACTGCGACTAAATTTTCTGCTCGATCTTACTACCCTTGGATGACTCCACATAGTAGACCCAAGTTTTCGATAAAAATCCTCAAAACTATGTAAATATCTGTAATACAACACAAGAAAATTATTAATATTGTATTTATTACATTTGTATTGTTTAAAAGACTAGGTAAATTTATAAAATACATTTTAATTTACGTTTATTTTTTTATTATTTATTAATGCAATTTATTTTAACTATTTGATTTTTTAACAGCATTAGTCTATATTATGAGTTAAAATAAAACATATATATAAATAAATAAACATTTTTTTATTATTTTAGTCTCAATCAGGGGTGGGCAACTCAAAGTTACTAAAGCATAGAAAGCAAAAGAAATAAAGAGTCATTCAAAATATACATTTTAATCGGTGTTAAATAAATTATAGAGTATAGACGATAAATTTTAAAATTGTATGATGTAATTTAAAAATGTAGTTTGGGCTAGATTAAAAAGCTCGTGAGCCAGATGCAACCAGTGGGCCCTCAGTTGCCCACTCCTGGTCAGATGAATATAACTAGTTCTTAATAATTAATATATTTACTGTGTATAACAATGTTGAATAGAAAGATATGATTGTGGTTCATATCCAGCTTTATTTGCAACCAACTGCCATAGTTTACCTGTATTTACTTTATTACACCCACCGTAACTATTGACAACCTAAAAATAATTAGATGGTATTAATTATTATTAGTCATATAAATGGTTATTATTTATAAATAATCTTGCAAATTTGAATGAAACATATGAGGAGGATTAATTTAATTGACTTGTTTGTTTTACAGAAGTGTAAAATAGAAAAATTATGTAGTTTCTTTTAAGTTATATTTTTACACTTAACAATTATTTTATAAAAGGATATCAAGAACACAGTTGTCTACTAAAGTCAGAAGACAAAATAATTTTGGCCCCCAAAACCGTGTTTTTATGAACTAAAAAATATATTAAAGTTTAAAATTTAATAACTATACAAATTGTTGCTGGGTTAGTGCCATTTAAATTAATTGTAAATGAATAAATAAACCACTAGTAGTCACGAGACCAGAATGATTATACTATATTATTATGAACAAGAATTCACAAAATGTAAAACTATTTTGCCATAAAAAAATTGTAATATTAATTGTAGACAAGGTTATTGCGTAATACAATTGTGAAAGAGCAAGTGGGACAACCTCCCCTTAGAAATTTTGTTCTGTACTGTAATATTTTTCTTTTTATTATAACGGAGGGTAATATAATAAAATAGTATTATATAGTATTTACTATTTATTGCATTTTGGTTCCCTAATCTTTTTTTATCTATGATAGCTTTTGAAATAAGGATTGAGAATCGTAATATAAACAAAATACATTAAATTAGCTAATAAGAAAATTGTAGTACCTTCAATTTAATTCATCTATAAATTAATGATAAAAAGTTCTTAGAAATAAAATACATGCATTAAACTATAATAGAGTACTATTAACTATTATACTATAACTATATAATTTCATTACACGGGTTCTTAAATATTTATTAAAATTTAATTTTCATACTATTAATAAACTTAATGTGGGTCAAACTCACTATGGAGAAGTAAACGCCAAATCTTAACCTGAGTTGATAACTGTGATCAAGAGTATTTTTTGAAGGATTATATATTGATTTAAACAATAACTAGTTGGTGTATAAAATAGTTAGATTTAAACTGGTATAAGATCTTAAATAAATAACAGTGATGCAAAATGTATAAACAAATTATAACTTTTTGAATTTAAAAATAAAAGATTTCAAAACCTATTTAATTTGTTAAAGAACCACAACTGGCTGTTTACTCTCCCAATAATATCCCATGAAAAACATATATTATTGTACAACATGAATTAATCAAATACCTTAAACAATTTGTACAAATCAACGTCCTTATCATTAATCACAGGAGCTTGATTAAGAGGAGTTCCTCGGTCATCCATAAATTTAAATAACTGTGCGATAAAATGGTCTTTATCTTCAATAGATTCTTTGTCAGAATTCTAATAAAAAATAATTTATTAAATAAAACATATCAATTGTAAAATGTAGTATTGGTCGAGTACTCGACTATGGACAAATTTTCAAATTGAGTTCAATCAGTAGACTTTATTGAAAATACTTGATTGGGTACTCAACTATTTTGGAGTACTCGAATATGAACTCAACTCTTATTTATAAAATTGAAACTCGACTCGAAATTAAAAAACAATACTTATCCAAACTGGTAAAATACTAAAATGTATACTCTTTTAATAAATAATAATTTTTACAATACTTCAAAACTATAGTGGGGATTAAATTAACATAGTACTCCCACTAGTTATTTTTTACATAAATATACTTACATCATTATCAACTGCTTTATTATCTGTAGGAATACAAATTTCACCAACACCAAATAACAAATTTCTATCCCAGTGTGGTGGGAGTTCGTCTTTGTCAAGAAATAATAGGGCTTTTTCAACGGCTAAATAATAATAATAATGATGATGCATTTAGATAGAAAACACATGTGTACACAATTTAATATTTACCAGTTTTTAGTGTAGGATTTTCCACTCTAGCTCCAATTTCTTTAGTAAATTCGGTAATATCTTTTTTTGGTACTGCATAGCTATATTTATAAAGTATGAAAGTTAATATTGTAAGTTAAACTAAGAAACTTTAGCAGTGCTCACTATTTTCCATCCTTAAATGAACGAACTAGGTAGTCTTCTACAACATTAGCTCTAACTGAGGATTGTAAAGTGGGTGCCACTACCAAACAAGGTAACCAATTGTCTCTTACTTTCTTTTTATTATGATCTTCTACACAAACTACTTTTCCAATATCTTTTCTCTCCATTACTGAAGCTTCTTTTTCTTCACTTTCCCGTTACTGTGTAAAACAATTAGTTTAAGTTGAAACTGAAATATGCAATTAACTACTTTATAAAATATTTATATGTATGAAAGCAATTACCCAAAACTTTTCTAAATTTTCTGTCTAAACTTGTGTTACAGTAGTGTTTACAGGAGTAACACGAATATGTTCAAAGTGTGTTAGAGGAAGTTGATCAAGAGAAGCACAAGCAACAAAGTGTAATTACTGCAAAATAAAAAAATTAAACAGGCACATACATGAATATAATTATAAAAATATTATTCATACCAACAGTATAATCACTACAGGCATTAATTTTTTTAATTTTTGTTTGAACCAACTCTTTTTTGAGGATATACCATTAGAATATTTAACCTCAACAGAAAAATATACATTTTATAGCTTGAATGTATTAAATTAAATTTTTTTATGATAGATAAATTGTCACACTTTGTATTGTACAGTTGTTTATATTTAACTGATTTTTGCTTCACAAAATGCTCCTTTGTACTTGACACTTTCTTTTGTTCCAACAGCAAAAAAAGGTGGTTTATCCAAATTCACCAATATTTTACAAAAAAAAATATTATTTGTTTCTATTTAATAACAGTGTAGTTTTGAAGCAGGTTAATTTATAAGCATTCTAAATAGGCAGGTATGGAATACAATAATTAAGGGTATGTTTAGAATGATATTGAAGTAAGCCTAAAAAACTCATTAACACTATGATTTAATAAACAACACTAACTTAGCTTTGTTGATACTTTAACTAAATGTTTTATTTAAGTCAACTTTAATTACAAGATATTGTCCAAACTATATAAAATTTAAAAAACAATTTATTTAATATTTGCATAAAACTTAATCAATAGTAAGAGTAGTAAGACATAATTTAAAAAATCCAAAATATTTGTGTAGGATATAAATATTAATTAATTAAAAATTAACAGTTGATATTTTTTATCAGTCCTTTAACACGGAAAGCTCATTTTTTTGATTAAATATTTACCTTCAGTTAGTTGTGGATTTTCACGCTATTATTTAAAACTTTTAAACAACGAGAAAACATTTATTTCCCCGATCAACCAACTGAAGTTCAAATTAAATTTATACTAAACTACATAGACAAAAATATATTGCAGCACACTTTATACCTACTACAGACACACCTAATTAGTAATTATGGAGCTCGGATTTCAATGCATTTTTTTTTTGAATGGCTTACATGGTGCTTGCAAGGCTACAAATGTGTGTCAAGCACTGCATTTGTAACCATAATATTTTTTTTTTGGAGCATTTTGAGCATTTTTAGTGCATTTTTTAATTTTCAAGACATTTGTACCAGTTTCCCGTTTAACTACTAAAATATTGACTTCATTGAAATATAAACATAGTATTAAGTAGTATAAATCATTATAATTTTGAACTATTTAATATCAAGTAATCTGGTTTTAAATTAGATAAAGCTGAAATTTATCTTTATGTCACACCAACCAATTAGCCAATTTAATTCCATATAACATTTATCAGAGTACTATATTGTGCAGTGTAACACAAGTGTAATTTTGTACTCATTTTTCATATTTACAAACGTGCATGCACAATTTTACAAGTTAAATGCATTTTTTTGTTAATTTTAGGGCATTTAAATTTGAACCCTAGTAATTTGTAATCAGTATTTATGATATTGCACTTGTACTATCTAACTTCAACATTAAAATATAAGATTAACGTAAATTAAGTACTTAATTAAAATACAAATGTCTATAATATATCACATGGTATTTTTCAAAACTATGAATTCTAGTAATTTCAGTATCATTGTTAATAAATATTAAATGTAAGTGTAGTAATAAAGCATCATTTGTTTTAAACATTTTTTTAATAATTAATATATTTTCATTTGTAACCAACTAGAACATATAATCCTGAGATATTAAGTATTTTACATATTATCTCCTATATAGATATACATCTATTATCTAAGTACCTAACATAATATATTTCATAAATAAACATATGACCTTAGTATATACTGACTTCCATTTAAGTATTAATAGAATAATAAGAAGGTGCATGTGGTAGATATCGTTCATATGTCATCTTTTTCATTCTGAAATCAACCCATGGATAAAAAACAACTAGGTTCATTTATTTACGTTTAATGCAGTACATAAATTTATTATCAAGTTGAACAACTAACAACTGAATAGTTGTTCCAGAATAAGTAAATATATCAAACATTAAACCAAAGTTGCTATTTATATTTATATTTTACATTATCTTAAAATTCTTTCATTATAGAACATTTAAAAATATCAAAATAATATTAATAGTTGACAAATGTTTCAGCAAGTAATCATACAAAATGTTAGTTTTTGTAATTAATTTTACAATAGAAATAAGTACTTAATCTTACTTCCACAATGTCAACAACTGCTTTGTCACTAAACGACAAATATACCAGTTTACTATTTATTCATTCAATCTATTTGTTTGTGTGTTTAGTGTTTCTAACACAGTTAAAAGTAAATTTGATTTAAAATTTTATATCAGGTCATAGAATATTTGTTATTTATTTATTATTTTGGGAAGCCTATCAATACCGATGGTCAATCCTGTGTATTATGCCTCCCCGAGTATAAATTATCACAAAACAAGCAAAATTAATTTAAGAAAAAACTACTGAATTCTATCTTTAAATTTTAAAATCTATCAATATTTATAGTCGAATCCCTAAACTGAGGACTATGAGATACTAAGACAATTAGGAGAGGACAATACTTCCCCAGGCATCCCTTTTCGAGAGAAGTGCAAATAAAAACGAGTTTAAAGGGGGGGGGGAATAAATACATTTCTAAATAGGTTTACAATATCGATAGCTACCACCTACTCATTCTCGTTAGTAAAAAATACCTATTACATTTACTAAAACGAACAGCTGCCGATCTTAGACACGAACGTTCAACATTGAAGCAGACCGAATGACACAACTTCCTCTCTGTTTCGAGGCGCTGCGCGTTATTATAGACTACATGCATCGTTCTAGTGAAAAATGTACTGTCCGGGACACCACCGAAATGGAATAAGTGTCTTAATTCAAGATCGGTCAAACGGAGAACCATAACCGTTGAGAGTCGGACGGGTAGAAGAAATTGTTATAATAATTATAATAAATAATAAAAACAATAATTGATAAGCGAACTGCATTGTGCATCAGACATCCTTACCGGCAATCTTTTTAGTTGTTCTCATAAATCCACAGGTATCAATAGATCTGTGCACAAATTGTAATGAAGGCGACGATAATCAGTTTTTCTCAAAATTCTGCTGTGCCCATAGATATTAATGAATTAATTATCATCTATGTTCGCAGTCGACGATAGCCGAGGTAAGTTCCTTCTTTGGTAGCTTGGTCCTTAATGATTACGATTTAGGACGCGCAGAGAATGTTTGTTGTTCAGGCAGTGGTCGCGCCGTCGCGGTTATTTGTTATCTATGGTGGTCACCGATCGACAATCGATGTACGATTGCCGGTGGACGGTAGTTCGTAGTAGTTCCCGGAGCGTTGTGTTCTGCTATGCAGTGTGACCAATATGCGTTCGTACTTTTGTATACGTCACGAAAATTGCAATAATTGTGTAAGTATAATATATGACACAGACATATCGTATAAAACAACTACATAGCCGACTCTCTATATTAGTGCATAATAATCTCAGATCGTGTACTAATTTAGTACATATTAATATGATTTAAAATAATAATATTGAATGTCTCTAAAACGAACGGCTTCCATTTGTCACACTCGCAATATCTACCATAGGCATTATACTCGTAGACGGAGTATGGCACAGATATCTATACCACAGTGTAGTATAGATACCTGTAGAGCCATGATAAAATAAGTTAATTATATCATATTATTTTGTGGAGCATTGTGGACTCATTGTGTTAGGTATTCCACACTTCTGTGATCTGCTAATCAGCATAGCCTACTCCAGCTCGCGAATAGTCAAAAACATAGCATAAATACGTAGGTAATTATTGTATTGTATCATTATTCATGATGAATAATAATAATAACTAATAAGTTTTAAACGAATTAAACGAATTATGAATAAAATTGTAATAAGTGTTACTACTTACCAGTGACGTGTAACATAGGGTCCAAGTGTTGCTCAGGCAACACCTTAAATATGAGTGGGTGGGTATTGATAAAGAAAAATAGGACATTTTATAGGTCGGTATAACAGTATAATGAGGGGTAGGTCACCTAAAATTATTTGAGTAACACCTATTATTTTTATAATACACGCTACTGCAACCTACTAGTAACTGTAATCTCTTGTTATTGATTCCAACGTTTTCGTTAGATTTACTTATTATAATCAAAGATTAAACATACATTAGATAGCCCACTGTCATATCAGATATGGAAACATGTAAATTCGTAAAAAATAGTAACGTAGGGTGTCGATAATTGGCACAAACGAAGTCAATATAAAAAAAACTATTTGTTGCCGTATTTGAATGGCCAATGAGACGTCTTTTGTCCAAAATCCAAACTAATTTCTTTGGAATCCAAATTGCAAATTATACCGGTGGCACAATATTACTATTGAGATTTTAGGGGGTTATCTAGTATATGTAAATGATAATAAATTCAATTTATTAATTTAATTAATCTATGTTATTATAATACTATAAATTGTAATGCAGTTTGCTATTACTACACTACCCAGCCCCGCCGGCCTGCCGTGCTTCGTCTATGAGTTTAAGACAGGGGTCACTAACTTATTTTTACGGAGGCCCGATTTGAAACTTACCAAATTTTCCGTGGTTTTTATGATTTTCACACACGTTAAATAAGTACATTTTTTTTAAATTTGTATTTTTATCAATTTATTTTATCAATTATTACTCAAAAATGTATCAGGAATGTCTTTAATTTTATTTGAATTATTTTTCTAGTTGTTCAGGACTAGAAGAGAGTTATTCTGACTTTACAAATAATGAACGTACCTATACTGAACAATTACGATAAAAAATAATACTATAGTATAGGTACTACATAAGCATACTCACATTGAACGGTTTATATAATACATCAATACGTGATTCAAACGTACCTGTTGATAGATGCGATTGATAGATACATTATTTTTAATTTTTAATTGTATGTTATGGAATAATGGTTAATTGCTTATTGTGCAATAGTATCATATATTAGTATTAAAATAAGTTTAATTACCGGGAATTGATCACACTCACAGAGTAATCTTTTTTAAGTTGTACATATTAAAAAGTACCTATACTGGTTCCTGCCGTTCCTGGTTTTATAGAAAATAAAGAACTGAAACAGAAAACTTTTATTTCTACAAGAATGAAGTAGTAAAAAAAATAATAAAAAAAATTAATTAATAAAAACTTGGTTTACATTTTTAAAAGCAATATCATATTAAATTGTTTGACATCATCCATCATCATAGTCATTGTACTAAAATAATTTCGAAGGCAGATAATTCGTTTGTTAGTTTTGTTCGAATCGAATTCGATTATTCGAATATACAAAGTTATTTTTGGTCTTCGTCGTAATGGATCGCAGACCACATAGACCACGACGTTGTGAATAACCGACGATAGAACATGATATTATTATAGAACAAAATGAATATTAAAATTTTTTTTTAATTAATTGTAAAATTGTGATCAAATATCCAAAAAAAATATTTTATTATTTTTGTAATTTATATTATTTATTATCATTCGGACATTCAATAATATATATAGCTATTTAATTAAAAGTAGGTGTTTATTCAAAATCTAAAAATTAAGTCTTGTTTCTTCATATTAGATATCTGGCCAACCAATATTTTTTAAATTTAGTATTTAAAATTAGTAAATACAAATCTATAATATTTATAAAATTCAATAATTGTAAGTTATAGCAATATACTCGTAATAGACAATAACTACAATAGTATGACATTACTATTCATAACATTAATCTGTAATTTTGTACTCTGCGTACAGAATATTATAGATTTTATATAAAATGTGTTCAACTCGTGTGCATGTACGTTTATTAAATTATTATTATGAAACAAACCTCGATGTAGTCTTAGAGGCGAAACATGTACCTAATTCACCGCGAATGTCCGACCACTATCCCCCAAGGTTATCTGATATGATGAAGGAATATAGAAATAATAGTATGATATAAATTATAATAAAGAGGACACCACGCCCATATGTGTTGTCTGCATCTTACAAGTGCGTAACATTGCGAATTTGAGTTCAGCAGATCACGTTTAACTCTGTTAGTTTAAAAAATAGAGTAAATCGACGTATAATGAAACTTAATGGTAAGAACATTATAAGTATATAAGTATGCAATTTTAAGATAGTTCAATTTTTTAGCAAGTTATGTGTATATAATAAAGCATTAGTTAAAAATGCTTATAGCTCACTTAAAAATTGAGCTACTGTAAAAAACCAACATAGAAACACGGATTATGTTCACACCATGACGTTTCATAATTGGTCGATTTACTCTAATTTCTAAGCTAACGGAATTAAACGTGATCTGCTGAGTGTAAGTTTGGTATGTTACGCGTTTGTAACACATGCGAGTGTGGCGTCCTCTTAACGTGAAATTTTTTTCAATGATTTTAGTCGCGCCATTACTCAGTCAAGGCGGTTTGATTATGACAGGTTGATTATTGCGTAGTTTCCATATCCGCGACCTTCGTTCTGCTTTTTTCCGTTTATGTTGTATATGTTGAGGGTTGAAATTAAATGTTAATTCTATAAAAATAATATTTTAAAAATACCTATACATGTCCTTCGCACACACTAATTTTGTAGAAAATATGTTCTTAGGCATATGAGTAAGCAGACGCAGGAGAAATTAACCTGCACGATCCCATTTTACATGAAGCCAAACTTCGTCAATCTTTTCAAAATGCTTATGCACAATACTTTAATCACAAACTAAAGATAACGGTTCTTATCATGCAAATAACAATTAACATTTAACGTATTATATGCATCTATATTTTTTTTTTAGTTGACTTTATTTTTACAATTGAGATAAATTTAGTATGGTTTATTTATGGTTTATTATTTATATGTTTTTAAAGTTAAGAATTAAATATCAATTAAATTATTTTAAAAGTTAACTTGAAACTCATTTTTTATATTTTAACGTAATTTTTTCTCAAATATATTTTGAAAATACAAATCTACCGGGAACATTCTGCCTCTCCCCTCATATTGTTCAGGAGCCGCCACTGAGCTAAGTTGTAATGATACGATTCGTTTGTGTAGCCAATGTTGGATAAAATAATGTAGGGTCAGGGTGTATCCGTAGAAATAAGATACATAATATACTTAATTTATTACCAATGTCTTAAAATATATCTACCTATATTGATTTGATAAATAATTAGCTTTTTTAAAAAAATTGTATATATTTTTTATTTCAAGGCTATTTTTTCCCCTGACTTCTTCTTACCACATACCAAGTTATACGTAAACTACATAAAGCTATAAAAATTATAATTTATTTTATAAGTACCAACATCGCAGTTAATTAATTAACAAGGTTATTTTGAACAATATTTTTTGTGTATTTACTTGATAAAAAATATTTCGTTCCACGTAATAATGCAGGTAAATTACAATATTAATATGTCAGTAGGACATGTATAGATAGGTATTTTTTAAAAAATTTTTATAGTATTAACATTTCATTTCAACCCTCAACATATACAGCAGGAATTGAAAAAAACAGAACCAAGGTCGCGGATATGGAAACGACGCAATAATCAACCAGTCATAATCAAACCGCCTTGACTGAATAATGGCGCGACTAAAATCATGGAAAAAAATTTCACGTTAAGAGGACGCCACACTCGCATGTGTTACAAACGCGTAACATACCAAACTTACACTCAGCAGATCACGTTTGGTTCCGTTAGCTTAGAAATTAGAGTAAATCGACCAATTATAAAACGTCATGGTGTGAACATAATCCGTGTTCCCATGTTGGTTGTTTACAATAGTTCAATTTTTAAGTGAGCTATAACTTATAAGCATTTTTAACTAATTCTATATTATAAACACATAACTTGCTAAAAAATTGAACTATCCTAAAATCTCATACTTATATACTTATAGTGTTCTTACCATTAAGTTTCATTATACGTCGATTTACTCTATTTTTTAAATTAAACGAGGTATACGGCTTGACCGAGCAATGACGTGACTAAGACAATAGAAAAAAATTCACGGATAACCACGGTTTCGGGCGGTAAAAGTGTTTCGATTTTCTTCAATAGCAACTTTTCTGGTAGGAAAGTGAATCTAGTTGATGCATTCAGCAGGTCAAAATTTAAAATTCCCAATAGTTTTCAACTGCGTCAGGAAAAACAGTCATTTTTAGGCGGAACCAGTTTTCGAAAAATCTATATTGGTTTTTAGTGTACCTCTAAAAAAAATGACCACAGATACATAACATTTTTACTGAATGTTTGTGTTAGCAGTTTTTATAAATCATTAATCTTATAACCATAGTTTTAAAAACGAAAGTTGAGCATAAATCCACAATAATTTTGATGAGCTTTTGAATTTTGAATTTTGACAAAATTCGTAAAAAATCACAAAAATTAGAAAATTAATTTGTGTCAGAAATTCATCAAATTTTTTTTTTAATAGCTTAGATTTAATACAAGATTTCTTGTATCTAAGATTTAAATATTTAATACAAGATTTCTTATAAGTTTTTATACCTTTATCAAAAAAAAAAAAAATAACTATCGGAATGTCAAATTCAATTTTTATGAGTGATTTCAAGTTGACATTTTGACAACATTGGATATTTGTCGATGTCTCATGTGGCGATTTTCTTATTTTGTTGAAATTTAGAAACGAATTACTGTAGACAATTAAAATTTACACCATTTGTTTATTTCAGCAATATTTGATAACATTTTAAAAAATGTTGACTTGTTTTTAGCTGTTGACGGACATTTTCAACTTTCATTTTTGTTATATTTTTATTTTTTTATGACCAAAGTGCCAGACTATATTTAAATAAATTAATATTTAAGTCTAGTTTAAGTATTAACTATTAATTAATTCATTACTTTGTAACTCATTAAAGTTGTACACTTAAAAGGACGCTACACCCGCATATGTCGTGATGTTCGTATACTTGATAAAATGTTCAAAATGTTTTGACTTGTCTTATGCTGTTGACGGACATTTTCAACTTTCATTTTTTTTTATAAATGTCAATATAATTTTAATGGTTTGTCAAAAAGCATGAAAATTTAAATATTTAATACTAGACTTTTGATATATTGTTATCATTAAAAGTTCAATGTAGGTAACATTTCTCAAATTGAAAATTGATAAATGATTTTGATGTTTAAAATGTATTAAATGTTGTTCAAATTTTATATCTGAAGATTGAAAATTTAAGCTAAGGTTTTACGTAAGTAGTTAATTCTGTTACCAAAAAATCTAAAAATAAACATAAACACAGTTTTTTTAAATAGTTATTTCAAGTTCAAATGTAGACGAAATTACATATTAACATAAATTATAACAATTTTTGTCATTTTGTTGTGATTCGGCTCCAAAACAGTCCAATTTTATGTAAGTATACATAATATTTGTCCAGCATCACTGATAATTTAAGAATAAGATTATGAATAATATTAATTCAACTCTCCAGTTACCGTATTAAAAATAATTAATAAGAAATAACAATATAAAATATCTTAGATTGACATACCGTCTCCGCTCAGAATAGTTTTTCATATACAAATGATATTATACATTGAATTCGAATTAAATACCATCCATTACAGCGACCTTTTAGACACCTAATGTACAACAGAGCGCGACATTCACTTACTTGAAATATGCAGCCTTACCTGTTTCACTAAAAAATGTTTTCAATATTACTTCTGCAATGTCCAACTACTTTCGATGAGGTTTGGCTTCTATTTTGCTTGATTAAAGAATTTTGATTTTATGATATCCAGTCTGTTGAGCTCACATAAGTTAAGAAGTATATTATAGCAATATATAGTGGCTCCGAGCGGCAGTGAAGTAGTGTGGCGCGCATGAGTATAAATGTAAAATTGCAAACTTTGAAAGGCTATAACTTCCAAAATAATGATTTCAAAAAAGTTCAATCATGCATTTTAGCCTTTTAAAATATTAGACGCCCCTAAAAAAACTTATTTTAAGTATTCTCCTTCAGGAAGTGGCTTATTACCATGCTGCGCAATGCAATTTATGTATTTACGAATTCTATCAGCCACGTATACCCTGCAACCAAAGTCTACGCACGCCTGTGCATATCGTGCATTAGAATACAATAATTGAACATTTTAGTTCTGTGATAATGTCACTCATCATCGAATTCCCATCGATTGTGTATGCTTGAATGTACTGGTCGTTGATAAAAAGGTTAGGTGATGACTCGACTTCTGCTCAATAGAGTGGCACGACAGCTCTATGGACAAAATTAATATACAAGATTATTATACAATTCACTCACTGATGATGATAAATGATGATGATAATAACAATAATAATGCTTATTGCTATGATACATACGAAATATCTTTGGTCTTGCCAAGTTCGTGGGAAGGAAACGTATATCTATAATATATTTATGAAATACATAATATTATGATTTATAAATTTTAATTGTTATTAATATTTAGTCCACAGCTAATTAAACAATAATATTCAATTGGTCTCATTTCTATTTTTCTAACAGAATTAAATATATAGCATGATACACACATACCTAACACCGATACACTTTATTATTATACAAAATATATACAATAGTAATAAGTAATAACTAGGGCCAACAATTATATGCCCTAAAAATCTATAAAATATGTAAGCAGTTATGCTCTAAAAAAAAAATGTTATTGTTAGAAAATGATTAAATGATTAATTTTTTTTATGTATTATACAATTTATATTATAATACAATATTATTGCCAATGCATAATGATTTACAAAAATGTGTGATATTAAAAAATATTAAAAATTAAAAAATTAAAAAACAAAAACATTAATCAAATGATAAACATTTAAATTTTTACCCGATGTTATTACATTGAACAATTAATGATTTGTATAAGTTTTCAAACAGCATTGAGCGTCGATTGTCAGTTAACAAAGTTTTGTAGCGTGAAAAGGAACGTTCTACATCAACGGATGTATTAGGTGCGTATTTATAATGCAACAAATCGTTTGTAAATCATTTTAATTGCAAATCATTACTTATTAGTTATTACTAATAACTAATGGTTTTATTTTAACACGTAAGGTCGTGGTGTAGATACAGTAGTATTTATAGTACTATACGCACGATAATAATATTAGAACAATATTCGGTTTATTATTAATATTTATTTACTTAGTATGGCATATGTACCATATACATAGTAAATTTCATAACTTATACTAACGCTGGGTATTTAAAAATCCCGAAAATGTTTTTATTGCCATTAGAGTCCGTTGAGTTTTGATGACAACGAATGTACTTACAGCGATGAAATATTTGAATACTTGATAATCGACTTCACGGATACTCGGATTTTGGTGCAAATTGCAAACACTATTTTCAACTACTTTTCTTTTATCACCTCGCTACTATAGACGACTTTTATAGACTTTAATTTCAATTTGCATTTATAATAATTTTCAATTTCAAGTGCGTACTACATACACCATACACGTATCGTACAAACGTTAAAAATGTATTTAAAGTATATACATTTTAATGAGTTATTTCTTGAAGCAATTAAGTAACAATTTATTATTATTATTATTTACTTTTGTTTAAAAGTCTTGTAATAGAACATGAAAAATGTCATACTACATCGAACGGTCACCTGGTGGCGGGGCGATGACAAACAAAACGGAAATAAAAATAGTTATACTTGTAGATTTCATACCTAATGACTTTTATAATTTTTAAATAATAATACAATCTAATTATTTTATCCGTTAATTTGTTAAAGCATGGTTACAGGCAATTAAGATACAAGCCCTGTATTTAATATGCGTATAGTAATAATCATGTTTGAATGTGAGACAAAGGATATAGGTACCTATATAAATTCTAAATTCTAAATTTCAAAAGACTTGATTTTAAAAAAGTGTCACCTTATTACTCTTTCTTCTAATTCTGATACAAATAATAATTCACAGACCGAAATAATATTGAATATCCAAATATACATTTACTGTACAATTTTTTTTAAACGTGATGTATCGAGATATTATTATATATACCTAATCAAACATAAGATCAATAAAAATCTCTCCAAAATTCATACGACTAGCGATATTAGCTTTAATGAGGTACGATAGTCAAGTTTACGTAAGTTCTTTCTAAAGTAGAATGACTGGAGATCTGGAGCTGACACTTAATTGGTTTTAAAATCAAACATAAAAATAATACACGTATTACTGTTATAACTCATACTTCATATCTCTTGTACAGTCGTCGCTCGCTCGCTTATAATCATAGCACTTAAGCTCCTGTCAAGTTTCATGACCACTATGGTACTGCCCATGAAGCGGTGTTAAATAGGTAGCAATTAATATATATTAGTGTCACCTCAGCACAATATAGTGTTTTATGTGCGCCTATTTTAAGTGCTTAAATATATTTCATAACCTATATCTTATATGAACAAAACAAAACACAACAGTAAGTTTTTTTATTAATCATACAAAAATATGATAAAAGGGTAAAATCATTATTAATAAAAATATTTTGGCTAAGTGTTAGATTTGATTATAGTATTTAACTTTTTTTGGGATCAAAATATTGAGGAAATGGAAGAAAATGATAAAAGTAGTGTCCCAGATAACTTTTTAACCGGTAATTTTCAAACTAAAAGTACAATTATTTTATGTTACACCTTACACAGGTTAATGTGTTAATGTTAATATAAATCAATAAACTTATAAATTATTATTAATGTTCATTTTTAGATGTGATAAAAATAAGATTAGACTTTCATCATTATACAGACCACTCAAAATGGCTAAAACGTAATAATCTATTTTATAAATTAATGATATATAATAAACATTATTATTATATTATAATTGATTTTAAAAAAATACTTACGACTTTGCCTTTTAGGATTGAAGCAGCCATGTCTATTCATTCAACATCAGATGCAGTAATCCAACCTACTAAAGAGATCAGCGTGTGTACAGATGTCCTGACCACTCTCCTAAACTGCATGTCTCGGCTTTGAAGCTAGCTGTAGGACCGTCAGTGAACACCAACTAATCATACTTCGTTTTAGATTCCGGTACGAGCAATCAGTCCAGCACCATACAGTGGCACGGTTTCATTCAACTGTGTGGTGGGAGGGGGTGGGGGGCGAGACAAAAGAAGCAGTTGCTCCAGGTGGCAAGAACGACAAAAAAAAGTTGATAATATTGTTTGTTATAAAATGAAAATTTATTATTTAGTTGAACAAAAATTAATTATTTTTTTATTAATTATAGAATTTATAATTTTTGGCTGAATATCTAAAAGCTAAAATCGTAATGAAATGCTGCTATTAAATTAGAATGTATTAAACACACTTTAAAACTAATTTTTTTTTGTGTCTGTCATCAAGGTTTCGGGCAGTAAAAGTGTTTTAATTTTCTTCAACAGCAGCTTTTCTGGTTGGAGAGTGAATCTAGTTGGTGCATTTGGGAGGTCAAAATTGGAAATTCCGAATAGTTTTCAAAAGCAACTGGAAAAACAAACAAACGGGGATTTTTACGAAAAATCAGTTTTCGAAAAACACGATTATGGTTTTTAGGGCAACTCTAAAAAAAATGACTATAGACACATAAAATTTTCATTGAATATTTGTTAGCATTTTCTATACACCATACAAATTTCAAAATATTTTGACTTGTGTTGAACTATTTATAGGCATATGAAATTTTGGATTATTATTTGTTTTTTAAACTAAAGTCAGTAAAAAAAATTTTTGGTCATTCAAAAAACTTGTAAATATAATACAAGGTTCCTCGTAAGTTATTGTTAATGGATATTAAAAAAAAAGTTGTGGGTATATCCATAATAAATTTTTATGAGCTTTGAAACTTAGAATTTTGATACAATTTGTAAAAATCACGAAAATTATCAAATTATATTTATTAATTTATTTTATTTATTTAATTAATTCAAACGGGCAAAACCCTGTAACAGTTGTAAATCAAAATATTAAACAAAACATTTTTACAATTAGAGAGAGTAGAAAAAGTGAACAGAGTGCGATTAAAACATATTATTAAATACCTATACAAAATATAAAATAATCAATTATGATTAATAATAACAGTAGTTAAAGTAGCGAATAATTTAGGAAGATTAATAATAACGGTAAACATAAAAAGGTTTATAATATTGAATATGTAGTTAGAAATTCATAAAAATTTTCCTTTTTATATTTAAGATTTAAAAATTTTAATACAAGATTCCTTATAAAACTGTCTACTTTTATCAAAAAAAAAATTTCTACCGGAAAGTCAAATTAAATTTTTATGAGTGTTTGAAGTTCACATTCTTACAACGTTGAATATTCGTCGATTTCTCATGTAGCGATTTTCTTATATTGTTGTAATTCAAAAACGAATTACCGTAAACACTTAAATGTATACCATATGTTTATTTCATCAATTCATGTAATTGATAACATTTAAAAAATATTTTGACTCGTTTTATGCTGTTGGCGGACATTTTCAACTTTCATGTTTTTTTTGCTGTTATGTTTTTGTTTTTTTGCGACCAAAGTACTAGACTATATTAATATGAATTAATATTTAAGTCTAGCTTAACTCAGTTTAAGTATTAATTAGTGCATTAATTTGTAGCTCATTACAGTTGTGAACGCTACACCAGCATTTGTCGTTCCTTTCTTACAATTTTAAAACATAGCAAAAACCGTTCATTATTTTGAACTCTCTATAACTATAACTTGTATAGTTTATTACGTTTTTTTAAAGAATACTGTTAAAATGCTGAAAGTTTAATCATAAGTTATTTTTTTTCCACAATTCAGCAGAAGGTAACCAGGGGGTGACTAAAAAACAGTTACGTCTATTTGCCCTTATTTGTTTGAACTTTATGTGCCTATTTGATATATATATATATATTACCTACTTCTTTAGGATTGTGCAAGATGTCAAAAACATGGTTTTGTTTGCAATAACAATCAATAGAATTGCTCAGGGATAATTTTAAATTAAAAATGTTACTAAAAACAATGACTCTCGAAAAAATAAAAACAATATAAATAAATAATAATAACAACAATTTTTTATTTTTATTTAAATCATTTTTCCATGCAGTGATACTAACTTCTAACAGTAAATTAAATTATAAATTATTATGCATTTTTAATTACGTATGCAATATTTTTAGTTCTTAAGTTTTGTATTATTTTATGACAAATCTACTATGGGTAATGAGTTACAATTGTACAAGACGATGAGACCATGTTACTAAATGGTTCACCCTGTAGTTTACATTAATCAGTGGTGGATTTACGCCTAGGCCTGCGAGGTCCAGGCCTACAGACTAAGGGGGCACATTTTAGGGGGTGGCAAATTTTGTAAGGAATTGAAAAAATATCATATAAATATTTTATGCATAATAACTGAGTACATTAATATTATATGATAGTTAATGTGTATTGTATATATTTAAAAAACATAGTATTAAATGCATGAATTTACATTGGTTAACTCAATGGCCTGCGCTGTGTTACCTTTCGTAATCGTAATGTAAAATTTACGAACGCATGACACTGAAAATGTCAATAACACGGAATCAATTTTCTCGTAATGTGAGTAATAGAGATAAGATATCTACATAGGTACACATAAATTGTTCCTAAAATTACTTGTTTTGTTTATAATTACTACTGACCTAATTTGTTAATAATGAAATAAATAAATTAGTAATAAATACTACATTTTCATACTCAAAGGGCCTAAGGCAGCACCTGTTCTAAATCCGGCACCAACATTAATTACCCTGTATATGGTATATCCATAGAATTTAAGAGTGGTTAAGTCAACGATAAATTAAAACTTTCAGCCTCTGTAGGGTTGTAAACTTGTAACAATTCACATTTACATTCTTTTAAAAATAAAATTAACTTGTTGACTTTTTACGCAACTGAAATTGCAGTCATGTTACACTAATTAAGTTAGGTACAAATAAATTCTTAAGTTTAGGTACAAATGTAAACAAACTAGTTTAAGTTAAATATATTTGAAACTATACTAAGAAATAGTTTTTAAACTTTTTAATAACCATTTTACATTTTACTCTTAATTATGTTGTTCATATAATTTTGTCTACTTAGATATTGCAATTTACATCTTATCCACGCTTACAAAGTCTTACTGATCACAGTGTAATATACAGTATAATTCTCTGAAGTACTTATACAAAACTATTGAACTTTTATAAAAAAAAATAGTATCTAGCTGCTTACAAATGTATAGCGTAATAGTTGATGCATTTACATGGTCACAATATATTTAATAAATACATTTTACTGCATCCGTAAATCATAAATTAATATTTTACATAAACCTATGTGTTTAAATTTAATCGAAATTTATCCCAACTCTTTTAACATTATTCTTAACATATTATTTGTGAAGAAGGCTGTTTTCATGAAGTAACTGAATAAAAAAAAAATTCCAAAAATGTCAATCAAATTTGAACGGTACGTCTTATTAGAATTTTATTAGACGTCTGATTACTATACTATATAATAGGGGTGGCGAACCTTTTTTGGATCAAGTGCCGAAATTTAAGATCTAGTTTTTTGAATTATGTTCGCGTGCCACAAAAAAATGAATTTTACTAGGTAAGATGAAAAGAAAAAGCATGCATTAATTAAACACATTTTATTAGGTATATAATTTAATAAATAAATAGTATATATGTAAAGTTTTATTTAATTTATTAATTTGATTTCTGTTGTTGTTTTTTAGAAGATAACATTTTAATATCTGGAGTATAGTTGGTAGTTTTCAGTGAAACACAAGCAGCACTAGTTTCATTGATTAATGTATTTTTCTGCTTCGTTTTTATTAAATTCATTATGGAGAATAAACTTTCACAAGCATAAGTTGACGAAAAAATTGATAGAATAGAATGAGTAACTTTTTTGAATGTATTAAATGTATTTGGAAGCGAATTCCTGACTTTAATTTCAGTATCTGCATTTTTTACCATGTTTGCTTGAAGACGGTTGATTTCTATTTCTTCGATTAGTTGTCTTAAGTCAATGAATTTTTGTTTCCACGTATTACAGGATTGAAGATCAATTAACTCAAATTCAAATGTATCTATATGTATCTATATTCATCCATTCAAAATAATGTAAAACCAATTCATCGTAATTGCAAGTATCAGGGCATTTGAGGAACTTAATATTACATTCAAACTTTTTAAAATCTATAAATCTGTTATTGAACTGCTGAATTGTTTCCTTTATGATACTTAAAACATTGTTTATATTTTCATCTAATTTAGGAGTCTCGTTGATTTCAATTTCACTCATGAATTTGTTTAAATGTTGAAAATATTTAAATTTATGGTTTTCTATATCACGTATAAATACATTTAATTTTGTTTCAAAGCTTTTTATTAAACTAAACATGAACTCTAAATTTTTTCCGGTACCTTGCAATTTTAAATTGAGTTCATTTAAATGCAAACAAAAATCAGTAAAAAACATTAAATTGCACAACCAATTTATATCTGTTAAGTAATTCAGTGTAATTTATTTGGTTTTCACTCAAAAATAAACGAATTTCGTCTAAACATTCTACAAATCGTTCTAAAAGGTTGTCTCTACTAAGCCAACGAACATTATTGTACATCACGAGTCCTTTATGAATAGAATT
Organism: Myzus persicae; assembly: GCF_001856785.1. Classification (NCBI taxonomy): domain Eukaryota; kingdom Metazoa; phylum Arthropoda; class Insecta; order Hemiptera; family Aphididae; genus Myzus; species Myzus persicae. Next base: position 162,375 of record NW_019102620.1, on the reverse strand, counting down.
TACTTCTTCTAATAATAAACTGAATTGCCTTTTATTTAATGCTCGGGCGTTTATAAAGTTTACAATTTTTGTTACAAGCTTTAAAATATTTTCATACTGCATTAGTTCGTTCTTAGCACACAACGCTTCCTGATGAATTATACAATGAAAACCAATTAAAGGATGTCAAATTTTCTTTGAAAAAAGGTTAACAAAACCTCGGTCTTTTCCAATCATACAAGGGGCGCCATCGGTAGTTACTGATATAATTTTAGATAAATTTAATCCAATATTTTCAATGACATTTACAACAACTTCACATATATTTTCACCGGTAGTTTTAGCTGGTTTAGATGCAAAATTACTTCACGAACTTCATCGTTAATACAGAAACGACAAATTATTGAAAGGCGCGCAGACGATGTTAGATCTGTACTCTCATCGATGCAAATAGAAAAAAATGAACTTTGTTTTAAATCGTGTATTAATTGATTTTCAATATTAGAATTCATACTTAGTATTCTCTCTTTAATAGTATTTCTACTGATTGACAAGTCTTTAATACGTTGTATAATTGCATCTTTATTATCAAAGTCTTGAAAAAGGTTATCAGCGCAATCTAACCAGGACATTTTAATAAAATCTCCATCACTAAACGGTTTTCCCCGAATAGCGATAGACTTTGCAACATCAAAACTGGCAGACACTAAATTATCTGATTTTTTAACAAATTTAATTAATTATCATTTTGTGTATCTTTATTTGATAGTGCACGTGAAATAAAACATTTTAGTTCATCGGCAGATTTTGTTAACTGTGTTTTATGAATAGTTTCAAAATGACGTTTGACAGATGAAGTCCGACATACAACACTTTCTGAACACAGTACACATAACGCTTTATTATTTTTGAATATCATACCATATTTGAATGTCCACCATTCTTGAAAGTTTCGACTCGTTGATTCTTCAGAACATTTCATTTTTTTTGAAAGTGACATATTAATAATAATTAATAACTTGTATTTATTTATTTATCAATAATCACGATAGTTGACGACGGCCGACGGGTAACTAAATTATAAGTTCGTTTGAACGGCTGACAAAGTGCAATTGTTGTTATCGCAACCGGTCGCGGTATCGGTAAATTTAAAATAAACTTCGTAATCGAATGTTGGGTACTTTGTACTTTTATCGTAGCAATATGAGTACACAAATCATAAATATTATTTATTATAACATTTATAAACACATTTTATTACAAACTTATAAATTTGATTCTTAACATTTCTCATACTAAAGTTTTAAAATATAATATTTTTTTTAAGATAAATAATATTTGCGTGCCACTGAAATTTGGTCAACGTGCCACTTCTGGCCATAGGTTCGCCACCCCTGCACCATATAGTATATAGCATGTAGGTACTGGGTATTACCTTATCACCACAGCAAAACAAAAATAGGTGGTAAGCTTATGCTGGAATAATATTTTATTATGAGTTATGACACAATAATAATTTATATTGTATCAGTCGTGTAAATGTATAATGGTATTGTAACAGTACCTTTTCAGTCTAAGATATTAGGTACATATTTTAAGATCGTTAGGAATTATTTCATTAATCATTTTTGTTTAGAATGAAAATGTTGTAGGTAACTGATTTTCACCCTTATATCATTCACGTTTGTATGAGTTGAAACCTTTTCATTCTCTGTATCTCATTGAATAATCAGCGGATCGATACAATTGCAAGATTGAATCATACGACAAAAAATATTAATAACTATAAATGCAAAAAGACCATTTTTCAAAAATATTGTACCAGTGATTTTGTTCTTAAAAGTACAAGAGATTTTGTCGGGGCCTTGAAATTAATGTCATTTTACCTAATATGTCGGTTCGACACTGTTGCGGGAGGGCCGTGTTTGTGCCTAAATACCGTATTTACGCTTAAATACAAATAACTCGATTGCGCTTAATAAAATGAATTAACTTCATAAATCACTAAATTAGTTTTCAGATTATCGGGCATGTATAACAATTATATATTAAGTATAACCATAAAGTCAATAAAGTCGATAGACCGAGATATATTTATACTTTATGTTAATATTTTTTTTCTTATACTTAATATTATTACTTCGTAAGTTGATTTATAAAACATATTTAAAATGATGAGAATAATAAAAGTAAATAGTTGTACATTGTATAAAATATAGTTATTTTGTATGTTTTATTTGTACCACTGAAAAAAAAAAAAAAAAAAGGCTCCTAAACTCTAATTTAAGGGGAAATGAGATTTTAGTAAATTTACAAGGAAGCGTAGAATGAGGTTGGGAACCTCTGCTTTGATGATACCTAGCATATTTTCTGATAGTAAAAATTCTTGAACTTCAACAACATTTTTCGGAATAATTTTTTGTGTGTTTCAACACGGGTTCTTTATATCACGAATTAATTTACTGTCACCATAATCTAATGTGTTAAAACTATTCTTTGGTATTTCAGAACGTATCATTTTAATTAGATGATGTGTCATGTTTTTGGCTCTAATTTTCACGCACGTCGAATAAGTTGACGATTTAATTTTTTCCATCAGTATTATGGTTATGACTTAAATTGCTACTTACAGTTACATTTCAATTTTTAATTATTCTTGCTAAGTGTGATTTCGTTGTACAATGCCAAGTTACATTACCAAATACACTTTTATACACTTTTCTAAATTTAAAAATGTTGATGATTAATAAATCTTTAAAATTGTTAGGTACTTGCATTTTTTTGCAAATGTAATTTTATTTTCTGTCATTTTTTAAACATAAATACACCAAACAGAAATAAGTATGACGTGAAGTACGACGACGACGACTGACTAACTAGCGTTTGAGAAATGCCGTATTGACTATTGAGGTAATTAAAATTATCTACTGCAAAGAAGCAACGTTAGATAATATGATCATGTTGAATCACGACAGATATAGAAATTAAATTTGCCCACTTTGCACAGTGGTTCAAAAAAAAAAAAATTGTTGTATAAAATTGTATTTATTATATTTTTGAACTATGCTTTGTTGCCAAATTTATTGATTTGTTATGTAACTAGGCGAAAACAATTTTTTTTAGGTATTTTAATTGTATTATGGGCAATCTAGGTTTTTGTATGTAGGCTCAAATACGGTCTTTAGTCTCAAACACATTCCATCCTAAGTTGTTTAAATGATACCGACTGCATTTCAAATTAACATTTTATAAAGATTATCGTTATTATAATTATTTTCAACTTAATATTTTTTTTTCTGCTTCAAACGACAAGCTACTATAGAATAGGTTTTGAAATTAAATTGCTTTTACATTAGATATACACCGCATGAAACCTGAACACTTTAATTCGTGTAGGTATACCTATATGTATTTTTTTTCACGTAATAATATTGTAGTTTCTTTCTTCTTTTTTTTCTTTCTTTCTTTCTCTTTTTCTTTCTTTTTCAACAAATACGAATGTATAGATGGATCGTAGAGATTTTAGTGGCATCGAACTGACGGGCGGTATGACAAGGGTGGATAATAATTAATAATGTTGTTATTATTGTATTATTTGATGTTCGAACCGGCGCGGAGGCGGGCGTTAGAACCAGTTTTCGACATAAAATATTGTTCACGGCACCGTTTCTCTAATGTATTTTATTATACTTTGAGTTATGTACCCTCTTCTCTGTTTATTATTTTTTTTCGGTTTCCTAGTATTCCGGAAACATGGCCTTGGACATAATGTACAATTAAGTGTACGACCGATGACCCGGGAGAGTGTAAACGCATTCCGTCAAATACATTGTTACGAGTTTCGAAGACACGCTGCAGAGGCGTGCATGCAGTTGTACCTTTGAACCATATATAAGTACCTACATAGTGCTGTGAATAAAAAAAATGGAATGGTCCGATAGTCGGAATATTGTTAGTATACGATAAAAATATGTTATTTTCAGTGGACCGAATCATTTATTTCTAAAAATATTAAAATATAGGTAACGAACTTAAATAATAATAATTATAATTAAAAAATCACAAATAAAATATTATATTATTAATTCAATAGTGTTGTTCTGTGGATTTAAAAAAATATCCATAGCTATTTCTTTATTTAAGTAACAAGAAATAATTTCAAGGAGTTTGTCTTGAAGTGAAACAGATATTTTGTTTTCCCTAGGTCTTAAATAAATTATCATGCATATTAGACGTATTCTTTCAATGTACATTGTACATTTAACCTGTTGAATACACTCAAGAACTAACCAAAATTATAGATAACGTTTTGTTCTTACATTCATATGGAATATACCATTGTACCTGTTATAAAAAAACTTATTTGTTAGTTATACATGATCACTTATACATTATCAAACATAATATTTGCTCATTATTTTTGGAGTGTTTGAATAGTGTCACCGTGAAGAGTGTCTAACAAAATACGTTTGTTAATTATCAATACAAATAATATATTGTACACAATTTAATGTTTAGTGTATGTCCTTAGGTCATGATATATTTTTGATTGTTATTTAGGTACTTACTGCATTATTATAAAATTACTCTTATAACTTCAGACCTTCTATTATCGCTTGGGCATTGAACAAAAATTCAGATGTTAAGTATGAAAATTGGATACTAATATCAGTTTTTATAGAACGAGATAAAGTAATAGATAAATAATTGTTTTTTTTTTTGTGCATTGCCAATTGCTATTTTAACTATTATCTATAGTATTTAAAAAGGTGAAACCTATACCTAGTAAAATTTGATTTGAAATCGTACTTATAATAACGCATTTAACTACCTATGTAAAGGCAGTGTTCATTTTAGTATACAACAAACGTGTACCTAGACACCTAGTATGATTATTTTAAATCATAGAAATTATTATACTTCATCAAATAAATACCCATAAAATACCCGTGATTATTGAATAGCAATTAATAAAGTGCTTCAGAGAGTGGTGTGGATTTAGCTGAAACGCCATTCTATACAATTGTGGAAGTGCAGGGATGGTTATCTCAAAGTTATTAGAGGGCCAATTTTTAGAAAATTAAAATCGAGCGGCCTAGAGCTTATAAAGCAAAAAAAGAAAAGGGGGCCATTCATAATATACATTTTAATTAGCATTTATTTTGTTAATAATGTTATTGGAAAATGTAGCTTGGGCTAGATAAAAAAAGCTAGCAGGCCGGATGCGGCCCGCGGGCTGCCAGTTGCCCACCCCTGGAATAGTGTATAGATTTTAATATCCATTTGTATATATAATATATACAAAATTCTTTATTATTTTAAATGGCACGTTGTCTATCGAAAGATATATATAAACCAATATAATATTGTAACGAACTTACAGTTTGGTGCTTCGTTCTAAAATCAAAACTTCGAAAACATATGATTTTAGTTTACACTTAGTAGATTTTTCGTTGTTATTTGATATTCTGATTGATTTTTTTCCTGAGGATAAAAGGAAAATTTTTGTATTGAAACGTATATTTTTTAAGCATATTAAGGTTAGATTTGGTACAAATAAATTGTATTATTTTTAAATGACTAATAGAATCATCAACTATTTTTAATAACGAGAGTAAACAGAGGTTTGCAGCTTTGCATTAAAAACATGTGAAATCATGTGCCTATATAAATAATATACGTAGATGGCGTTTTTTGATCCGTGTAAATAGCTATTAAAATCTTCACAATTCTGCTAACTTGAAATCGTTCTCTATCTGTGATCTTAAATATTTTCTGTATCTATTAATCATGTTATTTTTGCTGCTTTTCCTACAATTTTATTACTGGCGCATGTTAGAACAAAGAAGAATTAGTTAGAATAAATAAATAGTTACAATACGAGTACATTGTAATTAATTAAAAATATAAAAGCATAAAATAATTATTATTCTATTAAACAACCTGAAGGCCCGGAAAAAAATCTGTCCAGTATGTGTTGATTCTGGCGATTCACTCAGCAGGTATAATAATATTATAATATATTTTGATACATTGAAATTTATACTTCGTATATTGACAACAAGGATTTTTTTACTAATGAAAACTATCACTATTCACCTGGAGAAAATATCGTAAATATAAAAATTACCAAAAAATATATTGCAGCTGGTAGGTAGTAAAAATAATTTTATATTTTTTAATCACCCTGTAGGCATCACACTGTATACACCAGAAAATGTTTTATGATGCACCCGGCGCGGCGCCGTCGTTAGCAGGTAAAATGTAATCAAGGAACAATATAATTATAGGAACCCAATAATAATTGAAATTTCTTCATTTCTGGGACGATGAAAATACCTAAATTGCTACATGAAAATGAGACCCTTGCAACTATAGTTATTATAGTTTAATTCTTTCAACGAAACGCTTAGCACAATAGAATATTATTATAGTCTATATAGGTATAATAAATATTAGTACCTAAATTAAAAATGGTTCTGTCTTTTCCCACAGTATTGGTTTATTTGACACCTGCCAAGAAATTGTATAGCCTTAGTTATAGCTGGTATAGGCCAGCTATAACTAATCGATGCCCTAATCATTTTCTATAAAACGTACCTATAGTAGTGTCACTAGTGTATTACAATAAAAAAGAGAGTTTATAATTAATTATTCATAATAATGTAATAAAAATAAGTTGTCATCATAAATTATAACAAGTAAATAACTCATAAATGTATAATATTATAATATAGTGTCCAATACGTATATTATGACGTTGTAACACAAGTGCAAGACAAATATAAACACAATGCATATGATGGCCATAAGTGCATATTATTATGTAGATGTATATCGCAAAACACTGTTTATATATTTTTGTATCCATTTGATTATATATTATTATTTATTAATCTATTATGTACTTATTATTATATAGCAAGGGAAATTTAGTACGTATGAGTAATAAACGCACGTTCATGTCGGACAATTTTAAGCTGTATAACTTATAGTTTGGAAATTTGCAATTCAAAATTATACTTAGTACAGTAGACCTACTGTAAGAAACTCCAAGTCTCCAACGCTCAACAGTGTGAAAAATTGGGAGATTAAAAACATATTTCGATAACAGTTTTACATTTTTGTAACATATTATTAATTATTATATAATATTAAAACGATTATCAAAGATCTTTTTGAAAAAAATCATGTTCCATAATAATTATTATTTTATACCAAAGAAAGATAACTTATTTAATTTGCATAAAACTGGTAGAACCCCAATTTATAATAACAGATAATAAACTTATTTAAATCTAACAGGTAAATAAACAAAATAAAGTAGATGAAAATGAAAAAGAAAATAACATTAGTATGTGATATTAAAGGTACATTTTTGAAATTAAAATGTCCACAATTTATCAGTTACTACTTACTACAGTAGTGCTGTGATTTAAACAAAATGAAATAAGATAATATTACTTTTTTTTTATTAGAACAAAAATCCTCGACGACTATAGTCATTGGATTAATAAAAAATTCTGCTATGGAATTGGTATTAAGTTCGATAACACGTCTTAGAAAACTAACTGTATGTTTTATAATTGGTATTGTAATCATTTCAGATAATCGAATCGTTAAAAAAAATATTATGTATAAAGTTCAATTAGAGCTTAACTGATATCAATTGGGTTATAATATTTTATGGTATAATAATTGTTTTCCCATCTTAAATATTACTATAATATTTCTGTAGCACTCGAAACATATTTTCACTAAAGAGTATTATATATTATTATCATCTATTGACTATAATAAATATTATGCCGATTATCCGATTATACACATTAATATAAAATGTATTAGGTATACCTACATAATTATTGCATATTTAACACTAAACAATATATAATATTAAGCATTGACATTTAAAGACGGTGTATTTTGGAGGATATAATATAATATAATATAATAATATAATTATATTTAGGATATTATTATTTTAGTAATTACCGTAAATCGTCACTTAAAAGGTGGTAGTTCTTATGTCTTATGTGAATATTTTATGAAACCATACACTTGAAAAAAAAACAAGTTAAACAGGAATAAATTACCAAAACTATGTAGCAGCTAAAAAAAATACCATATTATTATTGTGGACTAATTGTACCTTTAAAAATGATTTTGAATCTTGACGTCTAGACGTTAAAATATGCCTACTAAAACATGGCGCCTGAGGTCTGAACATGTCTAAAAGAAAAAAATAACAGTAAAAGTGCATTAATATTCTATATGTATCGTTATACCTATGTATATATATTGTGTAATTTGTTTTTGTAGTAAAAAATAATATATTTAATATTTTTTAAAACTATTCAAAATTATTATTGAAGTAAATGTAGATTAAGAGTATGATATCTAGTGTATGATAGGTTTATTAGAATATATATACAATCATTAAATACACACATTTATACTGTCATAATTATTTTTTACTGTTATAATCAGCGGCCGGTATTTATTATTGTACTTATACAAATGACCTCTGTTCTTTTAATCAAGACCAAAATTATATATCGCACCGCTAGCTAGATGCATATTATAAAAACGGGTTTTTAGCAGGCCGGCCGTAGAATCAGATTCAATCATACCTTTATCTAGATCCCATTCGTAAGTCGTGTATGAAGTTGTAGCCACATAACCTCTTACATATAATAATATTATATAGCCATATAGGTTCCCCATGGTGTCATAATTTCTGGTTATTGTATACGCGATATATCAGTAGGTATGGCAGGTGATGAAGGATTACAAAAATTCATATTTTTATTCATTGGTCTCGAGAAAATAATTTCACTCTGTGAATTCTAATACTTCTCCTGACACTTGATAAGTGCTTATAAAATTGTGTAATACAAACATCATCGAGTATATTTGAGTTTAGGCTCGTATTGAATTATTATTTATCATATAAACCCATAATATATTGCGTGTTTAACCATAACGTTTTATATGAGGATAAATGTATTTAGTAATATTCTAGTAAAATCGTGAACGAAATCGGTGGATCGGGCATGGAATGCGTGTGCAGTGCTGCGAGGGTGAGTGGTTGGGCGGATGTGGTCCGGGGGGTTGTTGGCGACGGCGCGCGGCGTGCAGCTGCTGCGGAGCACTCACCACTCGGCATGGAATGTACAGAAAATTTTTTTTGAATTATTTAAGTCCTTTATTACTGTACAAAAAGGGCGTGACGATAACATGCACCCTCCGCCGTCACGACACCTTTGTCCGTATTATTATGTACACAAGGCTAGGGGACCGAAAAACTTCCTTTGCGTTCGTGTGAAGTACACGTGTAAAACTGTTATACAATTCAAACGCGTTCGACACGACGAAATAATAATATAATAATATAACACATGACGTACGGAACGCTTATTTTTATTTTTATCGCAGTACCCTCGGGTGCAATAAGTTCCACCGATGGCCGATCGACCTTCGACACATTTATTGTGTTTATGATTCCAGTAAAAAGGACACCACAGGGTAAAGATCAAGAGTGTATACTATTGTATGGTAAAATATAATATGTAAGTATGCGACACATGTGTGTCTTATTGTTATTACTTATTATAGTACCTATACGTTTTTGGGTACGAAGTCCTAGACACGATGTCCGGTCGGCCTGTAGAACACGTGCGTATAGCATTGATGATTTAGATAGATAAGAGACGCCTACGAGAGAGATTAGAAGATGGGTACATGTTAAAAAAAAAAAATAATAATAATAATAATGCCCATGAACCGGAGTAGCTGAGTCAAACAGTTTTATGTAATTTTTAAAAGGCAGAACGATAATAATATTATAAGTTATATCGTATACACCATAATTGTATATATTCAAGCGAGTATACATCATAATATATCACAAATACCATTGGTAACCAAACCAAGGCTCGGGTCTTCTCAAGATAGAAAACATTTTGACTAATATAACAATATTATAATATTCAGACAAAACTATCTCACATAACATTTAATCTGATTTATTGTATGCTATACTACATTGTTGTTTATTCTACACATTTTTGGGCATTTGAAAACTTACCCATTTCCGTTACGATAGTTGATATATATATTTGTATCATATTGTGCAGGTCACAACTTTTTTATCCCGCCTCCCCCCTTCCACTTGATATGTATACATTATACATACATTATAAATAAACGATATAGATAAATGCATACTTACTAAAACTGTGCCCGTCGTTCGCTCTCCAGGTGAGTATACAGTGTATATTATACAGTATACACAGTACACTCAGATAAAATTTTACCAAGTTTTCCAAGGAATAGAAACAAAGAACAGTGTTTCTTATTAATCATCCAAAATAGTTCATATTAATTTGGTTTCGACCTATGATTTTCAGATGAACTATACGTTCATATTTAAGTGCCATCTTTATATTATCTCAAATATCACGTTCGTGATTCATATTAGTGGCAGGCGTGATTAGAAATGATAATTACCTAGGTACTAATCTTTAGTTGTGTAAATACTCGAAAGCAAATTAACTTTTAATAACACTTTTATTTGTCATAATATATTATGTGCCTATACCGTTCCATGTAGATTGTTCTCACGAGTCACGACAAGAGAACAAGATCTATTATTGTCTTACGTCACATTGAAATACAATTTACAACGTACTTATAATACTTAATAGGGGGCTCGCTATGGCTTTTATTTGAAAGGGAACAATAACAGAATTTCTAATATCGTCATCACTAGGTATCATATGTTGGTCGTAAGTGATTATGTGGGGTGTCAGTGGGGTTCAATGTGGGTACCGACAAATGCCACTTTTGCAATTCACATGTCAATATTTCGAAATCAATCCATAATTCACCACACGAATTTTACAACGTAAAACTAGGCCATCGGCGTAACTAGGGGAGCTAGGGGGGATTGGCGTCTATAGGTGTATTTAGCCCCTATGATAAATATTGTACTCGTTTTATTGTTTACATTTTGTTTTTAATGATGAGTTTATTCTTTCATTTTATTGTTTATTTTTAATTTTAATTTTAGAGAACAGTTACGCTTGCTGTGGTGGGGGGGGGGGGTGTAGGGCCATCAAAGTTATTTTGATCATTAGTTTTCTAGGACTCTAGCCCCTGTAACTATTTAATCCTAGTTACTCCTATGAGCTAGACTTCTTAATAATAAGCCGGTGTCTATGTTGATTGTAATAACTAATGAGTAGTAAATAATAAGTTCATTAATATAGTATGTAGACACTAGTTGTTTAACCTAGTTTTATAAGTTAACTAAGAACTATAAGGTAAACTTTATTATGAAGAATAAAATGAAATGAAATTTACAATATTTCAGACAGAGAGCTTGTGTGGAGTGGCCATCCATTAATGGAATTTCATACCATGTAAAAATGTGAAATGTAAAATTTAAAAATGTTCATAACTTGCGTCTCGATTAAATTCGTCCGATGTAATTTAAACAATAAAAATCAAAAATAATTTTATCATTGGAGATAATGTATATATATATATATGAATCCGATTAACAATATTCTATGTACGATGCATAATGTATTAATCAGAGACAAACTCGATAAAAAAAAAACCGTCAGTTCAAATGTTCAATGGTCTTATTTCAAAACGAAAAACAAGAGACTCTCCGGTAGCAGCTAAACATATGATAATTAATTTTAATGAGTCGAAATTCAACATTTGATTAATGGACATGAAGGTGACCGATGACCTCTGTAAATGGCTAAAAGAAAACCATTGATATCAAATAGTCTGTACCATTATTTATAATTGGGAATATGACATTGACTTCATCTAATACGTGTAATTATTACGATTATGTCGAATTCGTATCATATTATATAATGAATATTAAATATTTCATCATTCATGATAGCTTTGTGGCTTAAATAAAATAATTATTAACTATTCGTAACAACGAAAGAAAACCGGACTGTATATATAATATTATCATATTTGGTTTTGTCATTATTGATTTATGCGTTAAACTGATACACTAAACGATCGTTTGGACAGCTATATCAGTACATCACTGTTGGAACAATACAATAATAATGCACTTTTTTCCCCGTGGTATCGTTGACGATGCCGGGATTGCTTGCTCATTACTTCGATAGCTCAATAATAAGAATGCATAGTTGATCGTTGTACGCTGTTGTGTTGTATCATAATACGATGAGTATTTCATAACACGAATAACATTGCTCGAAAATAAAATAAAACATGATATAGAAATGAATAATGAAAACGTCAGTCTATATAATACTGCATTATATATATTTTTTTAAATCGCCCATTTATTACCCCAGGCCACAGCTGTTGGGTACTTATTACAGTGTCTTTATGTAAATGGGTGTGTGTTATAACCACGTGAACCGTTTCAAAATAAAAATTAATCGAAAAATACGATGGATCAGACGGGGATTTGTAAAATATAGGCATACACTTCAATTATAGGTTGTTCTACAAAACACCAAAAATGCTTTAGGTGCAATAATTGAGGTTCATAGGTACCTACCTACCACGATAATTGGTTGTAAGTCACCTATGGGGGATTGTCGAATAGCTTTTTAACTAAACAAACATTTTCGAATTACACTTGACTTTATCATTCTGCAGAACTTATAGTTAATACATATTTTTACATTTTAACTTTATGTAGTATTTAAAATATTTTATAGTCATTTATGAAGTTTCAAAAATTAACTCAACTTTATATAATATTTATTATTCGTTTTGAAATAAATGGACATAATTTTTATTTTTATTTTTAAATTATACATGCACCTAATTATTATAAAAAAACTATTAATTTTAGATATTTAATGTACAAATTATTTGTCTTATCATTAATAACTGATAATAGTTTGTCAATTATTTTTTTCGTGATGTACCTAATGACTTTCATAAACACATTTATTTATTTATTTTGTATATTTATATGGGCATCATGTATTCATGTGTCATTGACACAAATATACACTATACAGTCTTCTAAAAATTTGAAAATGTAGTACATATTAGGTAAAAATAGTAATCTGTGCATTGTAACTATTATTTGTCATAAGTAGAAATCAGAAAAGAGCATTGGTGCAAGTCATTAATTGCCTGACGGAGTCAATGTGCATGAAGTGGTTGGTGATGGAATGAGGAATATAAAAACTAAATAGAATTAGATTCTATTCTTAGATAACTTGTATACATAATTAGGAGACAAGGAAAGACAATTTAATATACAGATAAGGATACATTGTACACAAGTTGAATAAATTGGAGGGGGGGAAATTATTTATTATGCCTATTATATTACAAGACGTGTGGTCTAAAAAAACAAACGTTCCTATAAGGTATAGACGCATAGTAATAGTATATAATGAGCGTTCAATGAATAACATTTACATTATGTAAATCGAGTTAAAATATCGTCCGTTATGTAATATAGTATTCTCGATGTTTTTGATGATACTATATACATGATGTGTTTTTACTGTCTGGCTAGCCGTTCAGTGGGGAAAAAATGATTAAAAAGACGATACGATACGGAGTGTCTCGGCACGTACCTATTTCCTTGTATAATGTATGTATATGTTACAGTAAATATAAAGTACGGTTAATATAAATTTAATGTCTTTTACTTTAACATAAATATTATAGGTGTATAAATATATTATATACTTTATATGCTTTCACCCGTCCATGAAAATTGTTTTAAACTCACTGAGCCACTAAAATATACATACGAATACAATTAATATTAAAAAAACGTTTTCTACTTTCAAAAACTCACATAAATTATCCCCAGAAAAAAGGATCTTAGACATGATATTATATAACCACGCATAAATTATATATTTTTTTTGTTCGATTAAAACGTTTTTTTATAATCGTATGATCAGACTGAAAAACCTTGAAAAAAAGGATAGATATAATTTTCAAAAACTATAGCTCAATTATTAAAAGTACTTCGTGTGGTTATTTTTTACTACTCGGATGAAAATACAATGGCTACGAGGTATTTAATACATAATTGTTTTTAAACATAAAATTATACGAATTAAATGAACCATTAAAAAGTTGATAAATATTTAAACTGAATTAAGTATTATAATTTATAATTATATTAGAGTTTCTATAGTTTAATCTAATATTTAGATAATATTTTGTAATTATAAATTTGTGTGATGAATTTATAAAGACACAAATTGTTTAGTAGTACATATACATATACATATAGGTCAATAAATTGTCAAATGTAAAATTATATAAGTCCAGAATTGATAGTCATATCGGAAGTTGGATTTCTACAATATTTATCTATATTCTGAATATCTTGTTTTTCGTATTATTGTTATTTACAAAAGATTTTTTTTGATTTAGCTGTGTTAAACAAACCCAGTAGCATGATTTTGTTGCTTTAATGAAAAGGTAAACATAAATATTTTAAAATCAACGCTGAACAATACACGGCCGCACGACCCGATGCATGGCCACTGTCCACAGTGTGTGGTAGCCGGAGGCAGGTAGAATGATATTAGTCAACCGTACCATGACTAATAAATTGTCAAAATGAAATACCTTTTTATGCTTGACGATAGTGCGATGTATCATATATTATGATTTACGATTTATGGTTTATCATTCAGCGTGATTTTGGCTTATTATAATTATTATTTCAATTGCGATATAGAGCTATATTTTTTTTTAATGTGTTCACTCATGCAATACATATATATATATCTTAATAATAAAGGCTAGCCGTTTACTAGGAGTACAATATCTAAAAACATTGAATAACAGAAAATTTCTAAAAACATATTTGAATTCATCATAAAGTCTACTTGAAATCGACTTCCTTAAAATTTTAAATTCAATAAAATGTTCAATATTATTAAAATTAATAAAAATGATCAATATTTATAACAAAAAATTTGATTTAGTAGTGTTTGAGATTTCAATAAAATCAAAAAAGGAAAAGTCGCTTATAAATAAAGCTTGCATGACGAATTCTTGTTTTCGGAATTGCCGATTTCTAGACGATAGGTAGCTAAAATATACTTAAATATACTTAAATCGGCTTATTTTGGTCGATTTTAGAATACACAACCAAGATCGATTTACTTAATGACTGTGCAATATTTTATTTATTATCTATCTCTTAAAATATTTATTATAATTGAATGTCAAAAGAATACCAGACCTCCTCAAACTAATACACCCATTCATCATTGTATTATATATTTTTTTTTTCATATTATTGGTGACTAAATTCATAAATTCGTTTTACGAATACCAAAAGATTTACTGTATACTTTGTGAAATTGTCAACATTAACAATTGTTGTAGTAATGTATCAGTACACTATCAGAGTTTCAAAACATTTTGATAATAATATCGTGTGTAAAAAATGCATTTGTAAAAAATTTCAAGTTTCTACAGTTATAACTTAATTCATTGTTGAGTTACAACAATAAAGACTAAATCGATTTTGTCAAAAACTAGTATAAAGAAAAATTTTTTTTTTCAATAATGATTGTTTTTTCCGGATTAGTTTAGAAGTACTGAGAATTTTTTACTTTTGCCTCCTCAGAGTATTAATTATATTCAATTTTCTACCAAAATCACACTCAAAGTAGAAATTTGAAGTGTATTATCTTTTATTAAAGGTGACGTCAGTTAAAAAACAAACATTACAAAAAAACACATTGTAAAACCGATAAGTTTATCTCTCCGGTCAGAGTCTAGATAAACAACTATGCCATTAGATTAATTATTATAATTTATAGCTATTACTGTGTTATTTGTTGTTGGTTTTCTGATTATTTTATTCAATACTATCAAAAAGGGAAAATGCTGAACGATTCATATTGATATATATTATTACAAACACTGTCACTTTGTCATTTTTTATCTTGCCAGACCCAACATAAGCTTTCGGAGAATGTTAATAATTCGTCTAAAGTAATGAATGTTGAACACATTATATTAATTTTATATAAACGTATAATATAACTAGCTGTCCCGTCACGGTGTTGCCCGTGTATTATATAGCTGTATAAAAACCCCTCTTTTACCCCCTTAGAGGTCTAATTTTGAAAAAGCCTTTCAAAAATTTATAATAATAATATTCACAAATGATTTTAATGATTCTGTACACATATTGTTATTAAAAATGATTCTATAGTTATAATTATAATTCGTATAGTTAAACACGTTTAGCGCATATCGATGCGAAATGTACTATTATTGAGCTGTTTTCCATACAACTCTTGACTTAATAAAAATTTTAGTTTGTAGTTTATAATTTCAGCAAGTATTCCTACGTCATAAATATAGCAGTTGCAGCTGTTGCTACGTATAGTCAGTAGACAAGTTAACCGTTGTAGTGTCGTGTTGAAACAAAGATCAATTATATCATTATTATATATTTTCTAGCTGATCTCTTGCACTTCGTTGCCCATTAAAAATAACAACTGTATTTGAGGGCGGTCGGTAATTGGGCCACATTTTATCTACCTGCTTCGTTTATAATAATTGTTTACATTTTACCACCCGGAGATTGGGCCACAAATTAAATCTATATTTTCAAAGTGTACCCGGAGATTGGGCCATAAATGTACAGCATAAAAATATAAAAATATATTACGTTTATTAACTAATAATTATTTTTATGATGCATGAAATACAATATTTTTTTTTTAATAATGGCATACGCAGATTTCACAAATTTAATATAATACATAAGGTCAATAAATGTAGTTAATAATAATAACTATAAATATTTTTTTTATAATATACACTAATCTTTTAAAATAAGAACACTCGCAGATTTCACAAATTTATCAATACAATAATAATTAGTCGAATAATAATATAATATTAATATTTTTTTTTTATAAGTACATAAAAATACAATTATTTTTTTTTAAATAATGTGATACCGATTTTACAAATTTAAATCTATTCTTTTACCGTTCTTCATAATTTTGAATTTCATTAAAAATATATTTTTTCAAATCAAAGTTCGTTTTCTTGCTTTTATTGTTCCTATGCGTCTCAATATATACTTCGGATTGACCCCCAATAAAACATTTACAAAAGTATGAATATTTGGAAGTGACATATAAAAATTGTTTTTGAAATGTGAATGAAGGGACTCGACGGCATTCGTAGTTCGAGTTACAGATTCAGAAGGTAACCCCTTTATAAAATAGCATCACCACTAATATAAGTGTCAAGCTAAGACACGCGGTGGCTTCGATTAAAGTTTCGTATGCACGTAATATTTATATAGGTATGACATATTAGTTTAACAGTGGCCCAATTACCGGATACAATAATAAAACTAATAGTAATAATAAATAATACTAGAAAATAGTGACCAATCACCCGGACCTACTTGTTAAAAATGTAAAAGTGTAGTGGCCCAATTACCGTTACCTTTTTGCAAAAAAGGTTAATTGTGGCCCAATTCCCGGGCGCCTATATTTGAGACTCACTTGTGATAATGTGAGCAGTATATTATCAGGTAGGCCATCTACCTGCTGTGGATTCTGGACCCCGCTAGGTGCACACTCTATATAAATAATATGTTTGATTTTAATTTTATTAATTATTTTGATTGTGTAAATGCCGATGAGCGGCTATAAGTGTAACTCTGCCTACAGCCACATTTGACCTTGGTAGGCAATGTACTAAAATTCGATTTGATGCAATATTCTTAAACCTGATCAAAAAATTTTAGAAAATACCAAGTTCTACTGAAAAATGAAGAAAGTTTCGTGGATAATTAGTTATTAATTAAAATAAACGTGCAAATTGTATACCTATACACATTACACATAGTGTATGGCACGCCCATCCTCGGGTGACTTAAGTCTATTTACAATTTTAAGCGTGATTGCTTAACCTAACCATGTGAACAAACACTTACAAAAAACTCACTTTAAAATTTTCCATTAACCTTCCGACTGATTCCACTGTGAAATGAGCACTAATAAATTATAAATTAACTGTTTTATTTTTTAGATAGAAGATACATGGAACTGTTTTAAATGATAAACGATAAACGTGATGCCTCGGCTAAGGAAAATAGGGATTTATTTATCCAAAAAAAAATGTTTTGTTCTTTATTTTATTTTTTTTTTTGACAAAAAGTTATGGTTGCATGTCGCTATGGAAACACACAGGTCGCCGTGCTGTAAAATATGAATATAGATATACAATTTGTACGTAAACAATTTATTTTTGCCGATTTCAACTCTTTAAAATCAAAATTTTGAAAAATCCTTTCTTAGTGATCGATGAAATTATTATAAAAATCTATCCTCGAAATTTCAAGTCAATAACTCAAATAGGTTCGGCTCTACGTTGGTTATGGGTAAAGTACACTTTCCTTTGTATATACAGAAGATTATATACATTGTATTATTATATTTTTTAACTTTATTAATACGTATTATAACTGTATAATATGCTGAATAGTCAATGCTCGGGCAACAAAAATTCTCCGAGAGTCTTACATAGTTTCTAGTAGCTATAGATGGACTGGTAACATACAAGTCCCAACAACTTACAGGTAGTCGATTTTAGGGTCTGGCTTTTGAGTCAGGTCGATTTTGACCTGATAACTAATAACTAATAAGGCTGCGTCCCAATTGGTTCCCGATATTCTAGGCGGTATGCGGCTACAACACGATTGTCGGATTGCGCAACTTTTCTCTTATTCATTTGACCCGACTAATTACACGGCGATTGCCCAAAAAATTTGCAACACGATTGCGTCCGATCCCTTTTTACCTGTTAAAATCACATAACGATTGCTCACCAAATTATATAAGTATAATAATTTATGTACAACATAAAATAATCCATACAATACAAATCGTTTTTTTTGTATATTTTAATGATGCTAAATGTATATTGACATAGTTAAATGTCGTTATTTTTTCTACTTAATCAAAAAAATTAATTAAGAAAAGAGCAATATTAATTAATATATTGAATTCATATGAACAAAAAAAAATATCGACTAATGACTATGTCAGTGTATACATTTAGTATATATATAATATTAAAAAAAAACAATTTTTAGCCAAGCCAACAATGATAATTTTTCGACAGTTCTAAGCCTGCAGTAATTGGGAAGGAAAATTATGAACTAATAGTTAATAAGTATACATGTATACATTATTTGTTGTACATAAATTATTATACATAGTACATAAATTAATGTACATAGTATTAATACACATATCATTTGGTGCGTAATCATGTTGTGATTTCAACAGTTAAAAAGGGATCGGGACTCAATCGCGTTGCACATTTTCTGGGCAATCGTGGTGTAATTAGATGGGTCAAAAAGGGAAAAATTACTCAATCATGTTTCAGCGGCGGCACACACATCCAGACATAAGAATTATTTTCCAAATAAGATTTTCGAAAAAGATTAAATACAATCCAAATAATATTATTTAATATTAATATAACATACTTGCCATTATTATGTACATGTAAGGTTGCATAAAATGAAATAAATAGATTATAATTTATAAATAGTGGTTGTTATAGATTTTTACATTTATGAAATATAATAAGGGTGATTTTTGGTATACAGTACAGTTTTTTTGGGCAAAACCTTCAAAAGTTCTCTGAGGACGAAATCGTATACACTTTATAATATACACTGTGTCATGTAAACGAACGCTGCCTAGAGCAAAATTTTATAATGCTGTCCTTTACTCCACTTTTATACCTATCACAAATGTATAAACAATAATCATAATCACATTAGTTCAATAAATGTACATTTTTAATCATTATATATACACTGATACAACCATATTGTAAATATACGCTCTGCAACATTTATTTTAGTTACTCTCCAGTTTCCACTCATTAAAAATAACCTGTGTATAAAATGTCGAACAAAACTTTTGGTGTCTAATTTACATATAATCTCTTTTTCAGTCAGCCTTGGATTTTACTATTTTCGCAATGTCTCACCAAGAAACTAGAGTGTTCTTAATTGATAATAATAAATTAATATTAATATTAGGCAGGTAGTAGGTACCTATAATATTATCTATAATATGATTTTTTTATCGACGTACACCTATTGATATTTGTACGGAAGTCGTGACCGTATTCACAGGTCAAATTTATTCGAATGTACAAAAAATTATTATGACGTCATAAGATTGTTTATTTTTCAACGTTTAGACGAATTTAACCTACAATAACGGTCACGACTTCCGTTCAAATATTATTACACTACTTCTTACACGACTGGATTTATCTACTTAATAATATTTTATTTTTATTTTCTTCAATTTATTTACAATCTATACAATATAATTAGCATAATAAGCAAATTTGATACTTCATAATGGTTATAGTGACAGGAGATTATCATTTGAGTCTTTTACGTACATTACGTGGAAGTGAGATGGAGACATAAAATAATAATAAAATATTTTATATTTATTTACCTAGGTAGGTACTATTGTGTATAACACTAATACACTATATTTAGTATTTACTATACATGAATCGACAGTGTCGAGCATAGAGTGGTATGATAGTAGGACAGCTATTTATAATAGTATATATAGGTAGACCATAGACGGTATAATATTTTAACTTATATTTATATATTAACACATAATGCTACTTTTTTAAGCCTTTATACTAGTAATCGAACATTTTATCACATAAAATATTAATAAGTACAAATACACGAATAAAAAAAACTAAATTAACAATTTAAAATGTCTTTCAATAGCTCAAAAAGTGCCAAAATATTTTGGAAATTATCTAATATTTAGAAATTGCTAATAAGGACAATACAAATTTGTTGATAATGTCAAGTATCTTTGGTTATTACTTATTAGTTATTTAATAGTGTAATAATGAAAGGCTTGATGCAACAATAATAAGATTAATCGTAATATTTTCGAAATTGACTAGAGAAATTCGAACGATTTCATTGATAAAAAAAACATGTTGTATACATTTTATTTTTTAAGTGTTTACAGTTATTCGTTTTTGAATTACAACAAAATAAGAAAATCATTAAACGATAAATCAAGTAAATATCCAATGATGTACAAATATGAACTTCAAACGCTCATAAAAATTGAATTTTATTTTTCGATTGAAATTTTTTGATTATATAATAATATTTGTTTTTTTAAAAATTTTGTTTTTTTGTTTCCGTCATCGTGGTTTGCGGCAGTGAAAGTGTTTCGATTTTCTTCAACAACAACGTTTCTGGTAGGAAAGTGAATCTAGTTAGTGCGTTTGTGAGGTCAACATTTAAAATTCAAAATAGTTTTCAAAAACAACAGGAAAAACAAATAAAAAATTAAGGAAAAACGTGAATTTTTACGCAAAACCAGTTTTCAAACAAATCGATGTTGGTTTTTATTGTAACTCTAAAAAAAATGTCTATGGATACATGGCACTTTTACTGAATGTTTGTGTTCGCATTTTCTATACATCTTAAAATTTTCAACATTTTTTGACTCGTATTGAATTATTTATAGGCATATGAAATTTTCGATTAATATTTGTTTTTTTTAAACTGATGTCTATAAAAAAATTTCGCTTTGTCATAAAACTTTAATATGTCATACAAGGTTCCAAGTTTTTGTTAGTGGAAATTTAAAAAAAAAAGTTGAGAGTTAATCCACAATACATTTTTATGAGCGTTTAAATTTAGAATTTTGACAAAATTCGTAAAAAATACGATAATTAGCAAATTATTTTGTGTTAGAAATGCATTAACATTTTTATATTTATGTTTAAGCTTTAAAAATTGAATACAAGATTCCAAGCATCTTATGATAGATTGAAGTTGAAATTTTTACAACATTAGATACCTAATCACTCCATTTCTCAAGTAGTGATTTTCTTATTTTAATTCAAAAACGAATAACAGTTAACACTTGAAATTTACACAACAGGTTTTTTTATCAATTTATATACTTGATAAAGTATACAAAATATTTTGACTCGTTCTAAGCTGTCGATGGACATTTTCAATTTTCATATTTTTTTTTATGTTAATAAAATTATATTGGTTGTGTCAAAAAGCATGAAAATTTAATACAAAACTCTTAATATATTGTTTTCATTTAAAGTTCAAATTTAGACAACATTTCTCAAATTGATAAATTATTTTGTAGTTAAAATAACCTGATTGGCAATTTCACATATGTATATTTAATATTTTTCTTGCATCGCTGATAATTTAAGAATAATATTAATTCAAATATCGTATAAATAATAAGTAATAACAATATAAAATATTCTAGACTGACATACCGCCTTCTCTCAGAACCGTTTTTCGTATACAATGACATTAGGATTAGGTATATCATTTAATTCAAATTGTATATCATTCATGATAGCGACCTTATCTTGACACCTAGTGTACAGCGGAACGACATATACCTTCATTTTATGTTTACACAATATTATTTATGAGTTTATGACCATGTCAATATTAAAAAAAAAAAATTATCTCTGATATTATCATAGAAATAAATGTATAATTTTGACCCTAAATTATGACGAATTATCATTACAATATTTTTTTATTGCTATCACTTAATCGTGATGGTTTTATTGAATGATAGATTACTATTAGATACCTAAGATATGGATTTTATATTTTTGTGGCATATGGATTTTGTAAGATGAGTAAGTGTATTTTAGATGAAAAAGAATATTATGAAGTAATATTCATAAGGTAAGAAGTCCCCCGCTGGTCTGCTTACCTTTAATATATTCAGCATCCCTCCTCCTCCCGGTCAAAAGTTGAAATTACGACTATGCCCGCACAGAATTTAAAATAGAGATTAAATTATAGACTGATAAGTGATAACCAGCAATGCCACACAGCACACATTTACGGCGTTGTAATAACGTTGCAATCGGCAGTTCGCAAATTTGTGATATAATTAGCTACAAATTACCATCGCATATTTTCTTGTGATAAAATAATAACTGCAATACATTATAATAATACATAATATTACCTTTATTATAATGTATATTATTGCTTACTGGAAACAATAATATTTGAACAGCTAAACTAAATATTTTGAAATTAGTGTGGGATCACATCGTGTCGATGTCATGTATATGCTGATAATAATCACGAGTTTGTTTGTGCTTTACAAAATGCTTCGAGTTCGCTACATGTGCACCTATCTATTTGCCTATTATAGGAAGTAGGAATTTAATGCATTTAACGTTATTCGTGTGCTTTGGTGGTGGTACGAGTTGACTTGAGATCGACAGCTGTATAATATGTCATGTATTGTACTGTTATTTATTATTAAATACATTTCAAATTTCAATATAATATTAATTATTAATTAACCGTCTTAACCGGGTAGAGACAAATTTGCCTATTATACATTTAAACACAATTTATTAATACTATATTTTTCATGATACATGAACATATTCAAAATGTACTTTTTATAAATTTATATTTTTATACCTGGGCAGTGGGCACCGTAATAGTTTAGGGCCCCGCTCTAGTTCATTATTTACTTTTTAGGCAATATGCAGTTTCGTCGTTGCTGCCCATGCCATTTGTATTTGTCGATAATGATGATTAGTGTGAGTGTGGCTGTATATGGGTACAGGACTATTTACACACGCGCAATATAAATTAGTATAGAAATACTTACAAATAGAATTGTTTTTATTTTGCAAGTTAACAATAATTTAAAAAATAAATTTATTTATTAATAAATATTGAATAAAAAATTACATAAACAATAATAATAAATAACAGTAGTATAGTATAAGATAAGTAAGAATAGTTAAGTATTGTTACCGATGATAATTAATGAGTATTAACTGTGGAAGATCATAAATAGTTTTTAAAAATATTATTACCTAATCAAAAATAATAATTTTTAATTTAATTATATTGATAAACTTACCTTCAAAGGAAAAAAAAATAACTTGACGCACACTACAAAATGACAAATAATATCAATATCAGCAGCTATCAATGAATACTCAACTGCTATTCGTCATGATGTCACCAAGAATTATTGTAGAAACTAGATATACAGTATTGGTGATTGGTGTTATGAAATATATAAAATTAAAAGTTGTTATAGCGTTGGTTTCAGACTTCATATTATAATGTTAAAGTTGAGGTATTTATTGTATTAAGGAATTAATTGTTTTTATATACTTTATTACTGTGTGCTGAGCTCGTCTAGATGAACTAGATGAAAGACCACTGTAATTGTAGTTTTTATAATTAAATGTATGCTGAATATTTGAGTATTAGTGTAGTTAAATAAATGTATATAAGTCAATAGTTGGTTACAGTTTTTTCCTTTTTCATATTTTCTGTTCCGACGTAAAATGTATGTTCAAATTTCAGAGTAAAGCAACTGGGCAAGATATTTTTCTTTTTTAACAACAAAACTGAAAGATGTGGAAAGAATATAACCCGAAGAATTTTCATGTTGATTTTATTTTTCATCGATTAAATTGATTCGTTAAATGTTATCTTTATGTTTTTTTAATAATAATAATTCTAACATACTACATAAAATCAATTCAAAACATACACAAAATATTTTAATAAGTTAATAACTTTATGTTATTTTAATATTATTAATTGGTTTAAATTAAAACGTTAGAAAAAAAACTTGATGAACACATTAAAAAAACATTACACATGTAATATTACATATTTAAACTAACTCCAAAATATTTATAATTGATATTTAATTAAATAATAGCGTTATTATAATATTGATGATATTGCTGTCTGGGATATTTTAAGCCTACAACCTATTAAAAATATCAACTTTTAAATTTATGAAAAATACAACATAAGAATATTTTGGAACTCTTCAACATCAACTTCTTGGATGACTTCAACATTTTTTGGTTTTTTAGTTGCGTGTGAATAATCTACGAGTAGCCCTCCGCGTGCTTCACCCTCCATGATAGGTGTCACATTTACAACGAAAGATCTTGTAATCAAATTTGGCCACAACATTATAGCTGCGATTAAAGCGTCGCAAGGTTGCCAAGTTGCTAATTTTTTAATTTTTGATTCAGCTCGATTTAAAAATGTTATCATTTTCGTTTCAAGAAGACCAAGTACATTTGTTCTCCAAGACTAAAACAAAAAAAAAAAGTTAATAATAAATTGTTCAAAGTCCTTCTTAATTTTTTATAATTTACCGCTGGTATCTCAAGTACTAAATTTGTCTCCCAGGGTAGTAATGAAATGGCTACTCCTTGAGTTGAATTTAAAAATATAAAATTACTTTCTGGATCAGCACCAAAATTAAATTCTATACCCGGGCCTCTATTCCCATAGCCAGTCATACTACCACCCATAACATAAAAATGCTTGACTTTGTGAACAAATGTTGGATCCAATGATATTGCAAGCGCGATATTTGTTGTTGGTCCAAGAACAACTATACTCAATTCACCAGGATATTCATTTGCTAAATCAATTAATGCAACTGCTGCATGCTTTGATCTATTAATATTACCAGTGATTTCTTCATTAAATTCAAAATCACCAAATCCATCTTCGCCAAAGAAATAATCAGAAGTGTGATTCTGTGTCAGAGGTTTCGAAGCACCAGAGTAAACTGGAATCTACAAAAAAATTAAACTCTTGGTTTAAAACTGATGACAATAACATATATTATATTTTCTTTTTTGTCAAAGTTACTTTTGTTGCATTTGCTATTGTCAGTGTCTTGAGCACATTTTGCTCGACGTTTCTCAAATCGGAGTTTCCATAAACGCAAGTTATTGCCACAATATTAAAATACGAGTCGTTGTAGGTGGCACTCGATGTTAGTAGAAGCAACATTGCCATTGCATCATCAGCACCAGCATCCGTGTCAACCACAATGTATTTATCACTTTTCACTCTAGTAGAAACAATTAAAATGGGTTCTTATACATGTTTATAGTTAAAATATGTAAACAACGTATAATGCTATATATTAATTTAAAAAACAATATTTATTTTAAATAATATTTTTTTTATTTAAGCTTTATGATAGTTAATTTACCCAGTTAAAATTATTGTGATTAAAATTAATCCAAGTGGAATTAGTAATTCTTTGGTTTTCATCATTGCTGGATGCATGTTGCTTGTTATTTAACCTATAAAATAATAAGTATGCTGTGCATTATGTGTTCAAATCAAAGATTGTACATTTTTAAGTTAAAGTTACAACGAATTAAAATAATTATAATAACGGCTGTTTACAAATGTACTCGTTTTTTTTTTTATGTTTGGATTTATTTGACAACACCTAACCTATAAGGGCATAGTATTAAGAGCAGTTGTATCGTTTCGTGTTAAAATAATGATTATTAACTCAGCGATAGATTTTGAACAACTGAATATAACGAGGAACATTTACCTAATAAATTAGATAATTAATTATTAATGAAATATAGAGAATATGTATTCGTGCAGGGAAAAAATATAATAGCAATATAAATACATAATAAAACATATTTAGTAATATAGGCTGATAAACAGTATCTGCACAGAATTTTTTCTTATTCAATGATATATCAATGAAATCAAATTTAACAATACTTGCTGGTTTTGTTATTTTATTGAAATTTAAAACAAGTAAAATTAGATATTTGAAATTTAATTAAAATATTTGTAATATAAGATTTAATTTAAAGTTGTTATTATAATGGGAACAAAAAAAAGATGATCCTTAACCCACATTAATCGTTTATGAGCGTTTAAATTTAAAACTTTGAAGAACTTCGTTCACCAAATTCCATAAAAAACTTTAACATCCATACATAAAATTTGAAATTATATTAATACAAGGTTCTTTATAAGTGCGTATATGAGCGTAAATAAAAAAAAGTTGGGCATAAATCTACAATATTTGTTTTATGACCGCTTGTACTTATTATATAACAGATTAGGATCATAACAATTTGCAAATCATTTTGTAGTTCAAAATTTTTAATATTCATAGCTTAGATTTGAAAATATAATACAAGATTTTTCGAAAGTTGTTATAATTTATTTTAAAAAAATGTTGAAGTTAATATTAGTTAAGTAAGTGAAGGCCGTTTTTTAAGTTACCCATTTTTGCTGGTCAAAACTTTTGCCCCCTCTGTTAAAAACTGAAATGATACCAATGCTGTATATACATATATATGTTACGGACAATATGGAATACCGTGCAATGTGTATATTGCCCGGTCGATGTGGTCTTGGCTGGGCAATGTAAGCCATGCATTTTTCTTTAACTAACTAATATTATTTTTTATTATTATCATAAATTATAATTATTACCTATTTACGGACTTGATTTTTTTTAAAACAATCATTATTACCTATTTACAGACTTGATATTTTTTAAAACAATCATTATTACTTTTATTCATATATCATAATACAATAAACTTTACATTTCCCGGGCAGGACCACATAATATAACATAAACGTTACGTTACGCATACGTTACGCTTATGTATACAATATACATATACATCATAATATAACTTTATTTGTATAGAAAGCCTGTGTACATTTTATAAATTATTATTATTATTTACTATTGTACATATTTTTTTTAAACAAATAAAATGTTATGTATAGTTTGTCATTTTGATTGGCTACATTTTACTGGTACATACATTTTTTACAGATATATTAAATATTTAAAAAGAAAACAAATCTTTGGCACAAGCTACCTCGGGAGAGACTGTCAGAAAAGTATCTCATACATATAGGTACATTTTTTTTCAGCTCAAGAAAAAAGAATATTTTTATGGATTGCCATTATTTGATTACCTCATATTATACAACCATTATAATTAGTAGACATTGCATACATTTTTTTATAAATAAATTTATAAAAAAAACAAATCTTTGGAAAGGGCAATCGGGGTGAGACAGCTAGTAGATAATAAATAAATATACATATATATTATACAATAATACTCACGCAAATAATAATAATATTGAACGTAGCGCAGACTGGACAACTATAGTAGGTAGGTATATATAAGCAAAATTGCAAATCAACGTGTTTGTGCTGCAAGACC
This sequence comes from Myzus persicae, assembly GCF_001856785.1. NCBI lineage: Eukaryota > Metazoa > Arthropoda > Insecta > Hemiptera > Aphididae > Myzus > Myzus persicae. Next base: position 134,238 of record NW_019102620.1, on the reverse strand, counting down.
GTGTGCGTTTTAATACAGTGGTTGTTATGGTAAGAGTAGACTATAGTTTCGTTCCCTATAATTTATAATTTAGAAATTGGTACAACATTAAACAGTTATTTGAGTCGATATAATAATAAATAAGCAAATAGACACAATACTCACAAATAAAAATAATAATATTGTAGCGCAGATTAGTCAACCAGTTGATGTAAGAATTGCGAAATGCGAAACGATGCGAATTCACGTGTTTGTGCTGTGTGGACAAGTGGGTTATAAAGACAGTGGTCATGGAAGTAGAAAAACAGTTTTGTCCCTAGCTAAAGCAACGCCGAGTGGAAGGAACAAATACAGGACGGCAGGGGGCGAGGGCGAAAATTTACCCAAACCTAACCTATCACTATGACCGTTTTCTGCTAAAGGTTATATCCGGTTTCCAGCGAAAAAAATAATAGGTTACTCATATCATTTTACATATGTTTTGAGAACCCCTGAGCCTTAATCGGGAGTTACTGGTTCCTGCCAAATTAATATTGACCTTTTCCACCATAGGCCTTTTCCGCCAAAAACAAAAAAGTACGATATCCGTTTTGGCACCAAAAAAAGTTTAGGAACCAATGGTTTTAATTTTTTAAGCAATAAATGTCGTATAAAAATAGTAATATTACATGTAATAGCAATGATACTTGTAAATAAAGATAATTTGAGACCATAGAGGTGCCATAATATAGGTATATATTCATAGGTATATTAAATTTAATAATTTTTAAACAGTATTTTATATCATTGGTGGTAAGGAAGGAGAAAAAGAATTTCTTAAGTTTATTTACTACTTTTTGTTCACCGATGCAAAAAAACAGTAATTCAGAATTTGCGTTTCATGTAAAACATATTATAGATTAAAGTTGTGTACCTCAACGTGAAAGTCTGTGTACTTAAGAAGATTAAAGCTATTCTGGGACATCCAAATTACACAATCAAATTAATTACCCATTACTCATTAGTCATTAGTCATTACTAATCAATTGTGTTGTCAAATATCAAATGATTCATATATTTTTTAATCTATTGTGAACTAACATGGAGTTCTGATTCTTACTGTCTACATTTTCTAATATTATTTACATTTTTAACCAAATAGGTAAAGATATTATAATGTATAAAAGTAAAAAGAAAAAAAGAATAAAACTTCAGTGATAATTATGTGTCTACGTTCCTGTTTTTTTTTTTTGTTATTATGCTCCTTTTAAGTATTAAGATTTTGTTTACTCGATCTAATATTATTTGTTCGGTATCTTCTAAGCTTTTAAATTCTATATTTGTTTGAAATATTGTCAGCCTTATAGATTATATTGGTACAAGAACATATTAGATTATTTAATGGCGTCTTTTCGGGCAAAGTGTACCAATAAGTGTGCTGACAATTTTGCTCGACATAGATTTTTTTATTCTTTGTATGCTATAAAATGTCATACAAACCATTTAAAGTAAATCAAATGAATACTAAAATAATATTTAACATGTCATTTGTATCAAGCTATAGGAAACTATAATACTCATCCTATCCCTCTATCAGTATATAATCAATGACCCCTTTTTATATACCTACATATTGTTGCGCGTGTCACAGGCAGTGATTCAAATGGTGTAGATTTTTAATTAATTTATGATACATTTCGACATTGGTGATTGCTTATAGAAGTTTGCTAAAATTCAAGTTTAAACACATTTGTACGAGCTGTGTGTAACGTGAAAGTGCTTTGTGACTTTATGATACATAGCCCGCTCCACTAAAAAAGTGTTATGAGAATGATCTTAACTACCTACTACTCCTAGTATTATAAAATAATAGATTTTTCAACATTTATTTTTATTTTGAATTATCAAATTATTTTGTAGTTTAAAATTCATAAAAAAATGTATTTTTACCTGCATCCAATATTTAAAAATTAATACAATTTCTAATCATTTTTTGTTGTAATTAAAAAATGAAAACTAATAGGTACTTGAGATTTTCAACAAATGTTTATTTTCTAATTTGTTTATACACTGTAATGTAAACACCATAACAGTTTTCATATTTTTATAATTATAATATTACATATAGTATTATATACTATATTACTATACATATATCATAAACACGAGTGTCATCTTTCATTCGTTCTGTTATATCACGGAGTAAAGTAGTATGCATAACTATTTTGTATAGTAAACAAAATTTATAATAATCGTTCGGCCTGCTAGACATACGAGTACGTCAGCCGAACTAGTCTCGTTTCATCACTTGCTCCGAGTATTGTTGCTGCCAGGTCATCGGTAAAGTAAAATAATTTATATTACATTTTGTATTACATTTTAAATATACGTTAAATTGTACTCGGTTTAACTAACTGGCTTGTCCAACATCCAAATCCTCTAGCATTCCATACATTTCTCAACATTCAGATAATGTTCTTACCATCAAGTTTCATAATAGGTCGATTCACTCTAATTTTTAAACTAAAAGAGCTACAAGTGTTCTGCCGAGCGTAATTTTGCTATATTACGCACTGGTAATACGGAGACAACAAATACTAGTGTTACGTCCTCTTAAAGAAAACCCAAATATTTCATGTTCTCCTTGACTCCTTCTATGTTTTTCATTCAGAAAATACTCGAGTAAATACAAATGTGAATTTTATTTTTATAACTATTAAATATTAATTACAATAATTTATTATTTATTATTAAATAACTTTATTGCAGAATATAAAAAACAAATGAAACTGACAGCTATAATTATTTCTTGTACTTTTGTAAATTATATGAACACAAACATTTATGAAATATGTATACATTTAATATATATTTTAGATTCTGATCAGAGCGATGAATGTATTGCTTGTGATTGGTACAATGATGTGTGTTTTTATATTTACTTTTTTTTTGTCTGTCATCATCATCATCACGGTTTCTTGTAGTAAAAGTGCTTCGATTTTCTTCAACAGCAACTTTTCTGGTAGGAAAGTGAATCTATAATTAGTGCATTCAGGAGGTCAACATTTAAAATTCCTAATAGTTTTCAAAAGCAACATGAAAAACAAACAAAAAATTAAGAAAAACTTGAATTTTTACTCGAAATCCGTTTTCAAAAAAATTGATTTTGGTTTTTAGTGTAACTCTAGAAAAATGAAAATTTCACTGAATATTTATGTTAGCATTTTCTATACACCATACAATTTTCAAAATATTTTGATTTGTGTTGAACTATTTATAGGCATGTGAATTTCCTATTATTATTTGTTTTTTTTAAACTAATCTCGATTAAAACTTTTTGCCTGACCAAAAACTTGTAAGTGTAACACAAAGTTCCTTGTAAGTTGTTGTTAATGGACATTAAAAAAAAGTTGAGAGTAAATCCACAATACCTAATTGTTTATGAGTGTTTGAACTTATAATTTTGATAAAATTCGTAAAATTCACGAAAATTAGCAAATTATTTTGAGTTAGAAATTCATAAAAAATTTTAGTTTTATATCTAAAATGTAAAAATTTAAGACTAGATTCCTTATAAGTTTTTCTACCTTTATCAAAAAAATTTTTTAGTGGAAAGTCAAAATTAAATTTTTATGAGTGTTATTGGAGTTACAAGTTTTACAACATTGGATCATTTGATTCTCATGTAGTAATTTTCTTATTTTGTTGTAATTCAAAAACGAATAACTGTAAACACTTGAACTTTACACCAAATGTTTATTTCATCAATTCGTATACTTGATAAAATATTCAAAACATTTTGACCCTTTCTAAGCTGTTGACGAACATATTCAATTTTCATTTTTTGTTCTATAAATGTCAATACAATTTTATTGGTTGGGTCAAAAAGCATGAAAATGTAATTGAAGAATCAATTAACTACATTGTTATCATTTAAAGTTCAAATTTAGACAAAATTTCTTAAATTGAAAATTGATAAATGATTTTGTAGTAAAAAATGTATAGCTAAGGATTGAAAATTTAAAACAAGGTTCTTTTAAGCAGTTTTTTCCATAACTAAGAAATCTAAGAAATATATGAATACCGAAGTTATCTTTTTGCAGACATTTTAAGTTCAAATTTTGCACAAAATTGCATATTAACACAAAGATAAACGTTTATCATTTTGTTGTAATTCAGTTCCAGAACAGCTCAATTTTACATAGATAGGTATATTTAATATTTTCCCTACATTACTGATAATTTATGAATAATATTAATTCAACTTACCGGCTCTACCATATTAATAATATTAGTAATAATACAATATAAAATATCCTAAACCGACATACCGCCTGGCCTCAGAATCGTTTTTCGTATATAATGATTTGCTATTATTGAATTCAAATTAATACCATCCATAACAGCAACCTTCTAGATACCTAATGTAGAGTAGAGTGACATCCACTTATCCGTTTAAAAAAAAAAAATATTTTGTTTAGTTTCCTTTTAAGAGGACGTTATATGCGCATGTGTTAACCTCTGTCTTACAAATTCATAACATATAGCAAATCTTACTCTCAGCAGATTAAATTTAGCTCCGTTAGTTTAAAAATTAGTGTTTATTGACCCCTTATATACATTTTAATGTAAGATTGCTATCTAGTCAAAGTCATTTACTTTTTATTTAATTTTAATTTTAAAGTGAGTTCGGAGCATTATAAAATTGTAAATAATTTGTGCATTAAACATTTAACTTGCCCAGCCTAGTTGAATTGTACAATTCAGAATGATACAATTTACTCTGTTATTTTTTAATATAATAATGAACTATCCATCATCAAATTTGAATATAAAAATATTATTTAAGATTAAGGCATAAGTGTTTTTTGATACTTAAATTTTTAAAAAGATAAAATTAAGCAAGTAGGTATTTTAAAACTTAAAAAAAATTGTTTTTAAATGCTCATAATATTATTTAAAATTAAAATATCAAAAAACTATGTACTTCTGCTCTAAATAATATTTTTAAATTTTTAACAGTCAAATTACTTTCATATTCAGAGTACTCTAAACAACAGAATGAAAAAGAATCAATTTTTTCCCATGTGTGGTAGAGATTGCTACCTGTGCATTTGTTAAATGTTTCACTTACCAAAATACCAATAAGCATTCTATTATGTTTAAAGGTTTAAAGTTTTTCGAATACACTGTCAATTATTTAAAGTTATTGGGATAGGAACAACTGAATAACAATTTGAAATTTCTGAAATGAATAAAAAAATATTTAAGAATAATTGTTTTATTAGTTTTTACATCAAAATTGTCAATACATCAAATATTTTGTAAACAATGATTTTTTTCAAAATAAAATATTAACTAAAATTACTAAATTTTAACTTATTAATAATCATAGAATAATAGTTAGTAGGTCTTTTATCTCTCAAATTGAATTATGCTTATATATTAGTATAGTAGTTTTATGAGTATTAACTGTATCAAAATAAAAATCATAGAAAAATATTATTGCTAAAAGTAACAGTTCATATTATTATGTTTAGTGTTGATATACCATTGTCCATTAAACACTTGAGTATAATATATGAACAATACACAATACATGGCAGTATGTAGTAATTAATAATACATAACAAGTAATGATTTATTCAATTTTAAAGTCATGTTATTAATCCATATTTTATATCACAGAAATGTTGATATTATAAAAACACACGAAAAAGGGTGATGAAATGGAGTTTGTTGAGATATTAGTTGGGATCATTACACAATGTTTCGACCTAATTCGTATTCAGAGGGTAATTTATTTATTAATTTTTAGGTATATTATATGTAATTCGTATATATTCAAAATAATTCATTATTTTAAAATGTGTAAATACTAAGTGTACATTACTTATTACATCCACAGTTAATGAAATTCGTACACAAAAATTATGTGGACATACAGATTATATAAACTTGTTACAATACTATTACATGAACTATAAATTATTTCAACTCTTCAGCCGATTCAACTGGTCTTACTGTGTGGGATAAGCTTTTATCTTTTGTTTCCGGGAACAAGAAAGACGTTGCCCCAGCCACAGTCGATATGATTCCGAACAATAAGATCGGTACGTATTGTCCAAAATAGGCACCCTGTGAGACAGTATTTAAATAATTGTATGTTTGTGATGTTATATACTAGTCATAATATTTTTTATGTGAGTTTATCATATAATTTAGCTATCAAAAAATGTTCATGTACATACCAACAACGTCATCTGTGGAGCGAATAATACACCCAATCGACCGAACATGGAAACTATGCCTATCAGTGACATACGCATTTCGGTTGGGAACATTTCTGCGGTGAATATGTACAAGTTGTTAAATGCCATGGTGATTGCATACTTGCTGCTCAAGAACAACAATAGTTGCGCCCATACATAATCTGTAAATTAATAACACGTAGGTCGTAGGTACATTTTGTTGCAAAGGCCACTTAAAACATAACCAAATTGGTGTATTATTTAAAATTTGTATGATAATATAGGTATATATAGGTATATATACTACGTAATATCAGAGGCGGCTCTTCGGGGGATACTTTGAGACTGCGTCTCCCCTTAAAAAAATCCAGCTACTCGTTAATAATAATCTACAGAAATATTTTTATTTGAATTGAAAATATATTATATCGTTTTCATCGTTCATTATTAATTATTATAAATCGAAGGTCATGAAATTGAAAACCTTTTAATAATTATCTCGATGGCAATACTATTTTAGTCTTCCTACGACGGTCGCCGGTTCAGTGAAACAGAAGCAGTTTCAATAATAACATGTATATGTGTATATATATAACATGGCATGGCTGGTTGTGCAGAGGGGGCCGGGGATAATAAGCCACGTATTATAGACGATATAGAATCCGAGTTCACGACATTAATTGCTGTGTCGCTGCGGCGTCGTTAATTAGTTTTAGTCTCCGTGCATTCATTATTTAATAGCTATTTAACGTTTATCTATTTAATATTTATTGGTTTCGACATTTTTATAAGTATAATATGTACTTATTTTCAAAATTCACATAAAAACCAAATAATAGAATTTTTACTAAGCAGTGGTTTTAATGCTTTAACATATGAACAAAACAATGTATGTTATACAATTAAAGTCTCCTCAGAATATTAACTGACGAGCCGCTACAGCATAATGTCTTACCTATACGTACTAAGACCAAAATTGAACTATGTACTATTGTATCATGTGCATAGTGATTTTTTATACGTATCGATTTCGAAATTTCCCCTATTATACCTGACCGTCTCCGCCATGGTTGAAATATTTAAATATTACAACCATTATAATAGTCCTCAATCAAAATCGTTTTTCGTATGTAATCTTTAGCATTGAATAAGGTTTAATAAGCATTTTAAGTCCCCCAGCGCCGGCGATTCTCTGGTACATGTTATTACTTACAAAATATAACATAATATTTATTGTCTGTTTCAGGCGTTTCGACGGACAAAAATGACTTCGTGGGAATATGGATAAATCGTTAACAACTGAATATTTTCGGATTATTTCTTTTTTAACTGATAAACGATGACATTCTACAGCCCTCATCAAAATCCTATTTTTTATTTGATTTTAAATAATAGTATAAAATATCTTGTAAATAAAGATAAAAATTGTCATTTTTTTGAAGACTTATTATTAAGTTTGATAATAAAATATTGAACAACGGAATTCGTTGATGGCTGTTGAATATTTTCCTGTATCAATTGAAAACAAAATAAACAAATTTGGTCGATTCTAGAGGGCAGGTTAACTATTCCCGTAAAATGTGTTTTAGAGGACAAAATCACATTATCGCCGCGCAACTAAAAACATCCATTACATGTATAAGTGACATACTCAATGACAAGCTACATTCAGATCCTACGACACAGCAGAGCGGTTACCTACTTTCCTTTTTTTTTTAAATTACAATACTTATAATTATATTATTATAATCATAGGTAACATGTTTATTGTCCACGTTTTTTACTTAAGCTCATGTCTGTTTATTTATCTAAAGACATTTATTTATGTATTCTATTCCAAGACAATTGTATATTGGTAATTTTAATTTAATTCATTCAACTTAATTTAAAGTTGAATGATTTTCAATTCATTTCATCAATGTATAAGTTGTTGATTTTTAAAATAATAGACATGGTTGTGAGCAAAAATTTTATTTTATAAACTTAAATAGATAGCTACTTAGTTTTATTTTTAACAAATAAAATTGTGTAGTTGGACATTTTTTAAGCCTACTATCAAATTTGTTTTTATAAAGTTACGTAATTTAAAATCAACTTGCTTATAAATAAACAAACAGAATATATTATAAAATTAAAAATGTAAGTACCCGTAAGAAATAAACTTATGTAGGTACAAAAATAAAATGAATTATTTGTATGTTATATTATAAGAGATGTAAGTTAGAATATTTTCTTGAATTTATGCTTATACAATTTAGATAAGATAATATTTTTGCTTGATGCTTGGACTATATGTATCACATTTTTAAATATTTATAGATAACACGTATATTATCAATAAAGTGAAGTGAAAAAACTATTCAAAATTATGACAGTGTTTGCTTACCTGTAGATATTAAGTTGACCATAATACATCCTACGCCACTCAAGAAGAATGCAAACGCTTGGGTAGGTCGTCTGGGAAAGTGTTCCATGAAGTACCACGATGATAAAAATGCTGGTATCTCTACAGCGTTTACAAGCATAAAGTTCAAGTATTTGTTACCGGACAACTCCACTGAAGTTAACGAGAGGCCGTAATAAACTAATGTTATTGTCATCCTGTAGTCAAATAAATATATTGAGATATTTATTCACATCAAAACGAGAAGGTTGAGACCATTTAATAATTGATTATATAAATTCATACAGGTATTGTATTTTAAATTAGTAGGTACTATACTAACCAGCAAAACGAACAGTTGACTACAAGTATCAAAATATCAATTGAACTAAATATTTTTTTCAATAATCTACAACTACACACTTGGTTATTGTCGAGCTGAAATGATTTAGAGAAAAATATTAAGTTAATTAATTTATATTATTATACAATCGAGGGTTATAATATTTTAACGGAGTTATAATTCATAAGTGATGTATATATTAAAAAATAAAATATAATATTAACTATTAATACCGTATTTGTTGCGTTGCTACTGGCTATAGTGTTGGCGATCAGAGCTTCTTTGACGCAAGCTGGAAGTGTATTGCCATTAGATTCAGCAATTTTTGATAGAACTATGGCCATTTCTTCAATTCGGTTTTTGGTTTGAAGCCATCTTATGGACTCTGGCACATACCTATATTAGAATAGTATCCAGACAAGTACGTTTAAATGTTATATATTATGTACAATGAACTTGTGTTTGTGTACAATTGTAGTAATAACTAATAATTACCAAATATATCCTAATATAAGTAAACCGGGTAAGTTGACTACCCTAAGCATTATACGCCAATCAAGAATCATGTAGGCTGAAAAACCCATTATAACTGCACCCATGGGATAGAAACAGCCCATCAAAGTACTCACGGTAGCTCTCGATTTTCGACTGACTAGTTCTATACCTAAAATATACATAGAAATTATTTAAAGTTATAACATTGATGTTTAAGGAACCACCGAGGCATTGAATCCAAACCAAATTTATTTTCAAATTTAACAGACCCAAACCAAATTAAACTTGCAATTTATTATTTAAGCCACAAATGAACTTCAACAATTATTTCAATTAATAATTGAAAAATATTGACAAAACAAGTATGAAAAAAAAATTTTTTTTCTTTTTATATTCAAATTTTTTTCCATTGGTTTGACTTTCAAAAGAACCATAATAGCATGGGTAAATAGCAGACTACATTTGACTTTTGGTAGGTTAACCAATTCAATTGTTAACAAATTAATATATTTTATAATTGAAAAACAATAATATTTAAACTCGATGTGATGAGTCAAAGATTTATTACAAATTTTAATTATAAACGGCAAAATCGGGGAAATGGAATTACTATTTGAAAATGTGCCTTTAAAATTTCACATTAACCAGTGTAGTAGGTTCAATAAACAAATTTTATCCTAAGTGTATACTTGTGAACCTGAACCAGCCCATTTGAGTCCAATAGGCAAATTAATCAATAGCCGAGAGTAAAATTAACGGCAACTACTGTAAATGTCTATAATATATATTTTACAACCTACAATTTTTGAAAGCTCTACATTAGTTAAATTTAGTAATTAAATATAAATATTTACAATTTACTTTGTAGCGTATTTCGTGATTACGGGGATTTGATTTCTTACCTAATACGAAGGTGGCAGCATACACTCCGCAGGAAGCCATGGACTCCAAAAATTCGCAAAGTAGGAATGAATAGTAATTGACAGTGAACGATTTGAGCGTGCCGAGTATGGCCGATGTAACTGACCCCAGTATTAACATAAACTTGCGTCCAGACCTTCATATTTATAAAAATAAAAGTATCTATATAATTTAATATTATAGAACAAACTAAGTATAAATAATAGTCCTTTTTTATAAAAGTCACATTTTATTACGCTAAATAACAACTGTTTTTATCTTATAGGTGGAAAATAAATTGAAAATGTATCTTAAGAATACGATTATAATTGTAGGATTTTTTTAAAATTATTTAGGAGTGCAGTCTTGATATGTGTGATTTTAAATATGCAGAAGAAGTAATACTTATTATTAGAAATACTTTGGGACCTAGGTGAAATGTGTCAATTAATCGATTGCTTTGAATAAGCGATTGGTTTGACTTGTACTATAAAAAAAAATTGAAAAATACATGAAAAATATATGCGTGTATGCATATTTAACTATGTAGATATAGTTTAAAAAAGTATAGGTACAAATGTATTTATTTTACTACATTATTTAAAATATGTATCTGTTGAAGTTTGTTTTTTTATGTCGAGTAACTCCATGACCATATTTTCGTACAAGTAATGCTGTTCAAAACCTATGTACAGGAAGATCATTCTTATATGTATAGATACTGTTCTTACGATAAAGTAAAAATAAACATAACAACAGCAACAATAAGATTAAACGATTAAAGTACACTTGTTATTACTAGTTATAATAACTGATCGTCTTCATATTGTTTCAATAACTCGAATGTCCGTGTTGCTAATAAGTGGCATCCGGTACATACTACTTACGTCCGAAATAATTATCAGTAGGTAAGTTACGTATCGCAAAAAAAGTTCAAATAGGGTCATAGCCTATTTTCGCCCCGGTATACCTTTTTAGACAGCCTAGTTGCGTCCAAACATAAATAAATCATAAGCATTCAGTATTACTAACTATTACTAACAGAATATAATATATATATTAGCATATGATTCCACCACATTTGATTACATTACATTAAATTAACACATCACATTAAAAAAAAACAAGATTATAGAAACTATTTATAGATTATGTAAAAGACATGTTAAAATAATTGTGCATGGTTAAAAAAATATTTTATTGTAAAATTCTGAATTGTCAATTAAAACTATAATACAATTAATTATATGCATTTTTAACTACAACATAAAACGAGTAAACTGAAAAATGTTCTAAAAAATGTTGGTTGAAATTTGAATTTTGTAACATTTGTATTAGCTTGAAATACTGATACCGAATACTTGATTGTTAGTCGCAGACATAACATAGACAATTTACACATTATTGCCTCATAATATGAACAATATTATTGTAACTCATAATATTTATGGACGGAACTCGGTGGTGACTTTAATGTCAGGTAAGAAAAGTAATGTGGTTGAGTTGAGTCCCCAAAACGGGCAAGAGCAATACATTTATAATTATGTATCTATAACATCAATGTATATTCTACATGTCTTACAGTACATAATATAGGCTGTAATATCTGTACTATAAAAATACACTCACTTGTCGGAAATATATCCTGCTAAAGGAATGCCAATGATCTGACCAATGCTATTGACGGTTCCCACCATAATGAGTTTCCATTTGTTTTTCTCGCACATTATACCAAACTATGTTTACATAATGGATATTTTCAAAGGTGCATAGTGAAAATATATACAATTAAGAAAGCATACTTACATCGTTCACTATAGTTCTTTCAGTTTTATCAAACACCCATTTGTTGCACTTCATTTTAGAACTGAGGTTGAATGATTCTGGATTACACGTGCTATTGGCAGAGATACCTGTTCTGTTAGTCCGTGGTTCAAAGCGGTACATAAGACATTTGTAAGGCTCATTAGAATTTTCTTTAAAAGGTATCGCTTGGTTTAACCAGTCCGGATTATATGTTGAGTTGTCGGTGTCGCACTGCGGGATTTCGCATCTAAAAGAATTATAGTTACAGTAGTTAGTATTTACGTTGATCCGTACATACATTTATTTAAAAATATTCCATAGGAGTTTCTAGTTGTATTTCTTTCATAATCTTAAGAGGACGTTACACCACCATGTGTTGTATTTGTCTTACAACATAAAAAAAACTATTCTACGCAAGACAACTTTAATATACTCAATCTGTATATATTATAAAATTACCAAAATTCCACTACATATAGGGAAGCACTTTATCTGTGTGGTAGATTTTTTTATTATTAGGATAACATAAATACAACTAAAGTTATCAGTTTAGTAACGTTCGGCTTTTTTCATTTAATTACTATAAATTATTGGTTACTACTTTTAAAGAAATAAAAAAGGCCCAGATAAAGTTTTTCCTTGTGCGTTGTAGAACTTTGAAAATTCTACTATAAATACGAAGGGAGTATACGTTCATGAAGTTGGCCCTCCGACTTCGGACTTGTGCTAATATTTAGCAACCTGTTAACTTTTTTTTATTAGTATGCGTGATATTATGTAAGTTTAGATATTTATAATTATTTTGTTGTACCTTCCTGAAAAATTGAATATACTGTACTATGTTTTGTTTCTAAACGTCTAAACAAATGAATAAATATTACAAATGTATTATATTGTGGCTGGCCCACAATGAGATACGTTACCCTGATACTCCTGTCACAATTTCCATAGTAAATTATATCATTAGTTAGTAACCAATTCGCAACCATTTGTAACCATAAATTCGGAATTCGTAACTTCATTTTGTATGTGGAAAATCCAACTTTCTAATTGGAGTTCTGCTGTAACGTTACACCAGCACCCCAATTCAAGGGTATTACAGTTATTAAAACCATAATAGTACCACTGTTTCCCTGAATCAAATAAAACTTAGAAATAAAAAAAAAATGAGTTTTTCACATACAATTATATGTAGTTGGATTCCATTCTCACATCTCAGCATTACGCGATAAATTAAATAAGCACGTTGCTCACATTGTGTAAATGATAAAAAATATTATGATTAATAAATTACTGCAATTACATAATAAGCTGTTATCGTTAAAGTATAATACTATTATAGTCGGATGGTATAAATTGCATACGGTCAATTCATGAAAGTCCATTTAACCATCCCCAACCCCCCAATTTAAAACTTAACATTTTTTTATCATTTGTTTGTAGCCGGTTTGTATTGGTTTTTTAAATCAAAATTTTGGCGGGGGGAGGACGCCCTAATTTTGAAGTTTTATCCCATTAAAATTTTTTGATTAGGCTTTATTTCATTGAATATGATTTGTTTAAACAAATTACATTTTTTATCGAATTAATATTATACATAAATAATATTTAATCATTAAAATGATGAATACAATTTAGTCATGAAAATGATTTAATTTATAGAACTGATACTTAAATATAACAAATAAAAATATAATTTTTAAAATAATACTAAGTATAAATGACACATGAAAATTATTATTAAAATAATTGGTAAAATTGTTGATAAAAATTAATCAATTTACCCGTAATTACAATTTTAATACTTTTTATGTATCAACTATATATTTTTTTTCTATCTATTTCTCATATTAATTCGATAAAAGTTGTAATTTGTACAAACAATAGAGAAATCTAAATTCAATAAAAAGGACAAGTTGATTAAAAAAATTTAATTTCTTACAAAATCTAAATTAAATTTAAAACCTAAATTCAACAAAAAAAAAAAATGGGTAAGATGATGTCGATCTACTGTAAATTAGGTGTCTAATAGGAAATCGCTGTAATGGATGGTATTAAATTTGAACTCAATGATATCAATACATTGTATACGAAAAACGATTCTGAGCGGACTAGGTTGTCAGTGTAAGATATTTTATATTGTTATTACTTATTATTAGTATGGTAGAGCCGATAAGTTGAATTAATATTATTCTTAAATTATCAGTGATTCTGGAAAAATATTAAACATACTCATGTAAAATTGGGCTGTTTTGAAACCGAATTACAACAATATGAAAAACTATATTCTTTGTGTTAATATATTATATTTTAAGTTTAAATTTGAACTTGAAATATCGGTAAAAATAGCGGTATTTATAGATGTTTTAGATTTTTTATTTACGGAAAAATCGTCTTAATATAATTGCTATTGTTACAATATATCAAGAGTCTTGTGTTAAATTGTCACAGTGACCATATTATGCAACCATAACTTTTTGTTCGTCTAACTATGTGTTTGATCGGCGTGTGGATATGAATTGTTGCGAGAAGTAAAATTCTACAATCTATCTATATATTAATATTTTTTAAATATTTTGGTTGATTGGTTAATCGGCAGATCAGGTTTAAAAATGCATCAAATCGAATTTTAGTATATTGCCTACCAAGGTGGCTGTCGGTGAGTTACACTTATAGCCACGCATCGGCACGTACACAATCAAAATAATTAATAAAATTAAAATTAAACATATTATTCATATAAAGTGTGCACCTAGTGGGGTCCTGAATCCACCGCATATCCTACCTGATAATATACTGCACACATTATCACAAGCGAGTAGTCTCATATAGAGTTGGCATTTTTAAAGGCCAACGAAGTTCAAAGGCTCAGTTAGGAAAGTTATAATAATGATATAATAGATCTTTGAATCGACACGACACTACGACAGTTAATTTGTCTACTGACGATCGTACGTAGCAACGGCTGCAACCGCTATATTTATGACGTAGAAATATTTGCCAAAATTATGAACTACAAACTATCATAACATTTTTATGAAGTTAAGAGTTTTATGGAAAACACCGAAAAAAATTATCGAAAAATAATACTTTTGTTATCGATATGCGATAAACGTGTTTAACTATACAAATTATAATTACAACTATAGAATCATTTTTTAATAACAATATGTGTGTTGTGTATAGAATCATTAGAATCATTTGCAAATATTATAAATTATTTTTGTTTTATTTATAATTCAACTACTAATACTATTTATTATGAAGCACTTGATAGCATTAAGTGAAATAAAATTTTTTCTTCCTTAATACAATGTGTGTTGATTTAAGAATTTCATTTTGTGAAAGCAAAAACTACACACGGGGAAGCTGGGTAATTCAGCTAATTTAATAAAAAAAAAAAATTAGCTTTTTATTTGTTTAAATACTGTTATAGGTACTTAACGAATTATTTTCCAATTAAACAAATAAAATCTAAGATATTTATATACATATAGGAGACCACCCCTATTCACTCATCAACACCCATACCAAACTGTTGTGTATAGAGACTTTAAATTTTGTACAGAGGTTCCTTAAGCAATTCAGAGGAGCACTAAGAAAGGATGTTTCAAAATTCGACCTCTAAGGGGGTAAAAAGGGGTTTTTTAAAGTAAATAATATATAATATACGGGAAACGCCGTGGCGGGACAGCTAGTATGTATATAAAATAGTATTTGTATAATATATAGATAATATTAAATTACAAAATCAATCATATTATATACAAATTATACACTAATATTACAAATATATAATATACCTTATATGCATATAAGTGATTATGTACAATACATGTTTCAATTTAAACTTAATTTGTAATTACTGTGTTCAATTTACGGTCAGATTGATTAATATACTGTATAAATATGTATAACTAGGTAAAATGTCTCCAAGTTTACCTGTATTTAATGTCACTGGCTGTAATGGCATAACTAAGTGGTGATATGTTTGAGTACATGAGCACGAGCCCCATTAGAGCACATACAGTCACTTGATATGAGCCCAATCCAAAGTTGCTAAGGATCTCGTCTAAATCCATTGTGAATCCGGAGCTTATACTTCTTGATGTGTAAGTACTATAAATAACAAAAAAAAATAATTATAAAACTATGTCAATATCATGAAAATCATACAATGTTTTACATGATTCATGATGTAACATTGATTTAAAACAATTAGATTCTTATATATTCTAAACTCATACTAAAGAGTGTCAAAAATAAAAAAATTCTAAAAAGCTATGTCATAAAAATGTGATATCAAGTATAATATAATATAATTTAATAAATCACAATATTTTATTTAACCTAGAATGCCTAGTTTCTCTAATGAAGAAGTTCATAACATTGTTATAGCCAAGGCTGGTATTGACAATGTAGGTAAAAAATGAATAATCCTAATGTCTTATAATTTATAATAATTATTAAAACACCATGTTCACTATTTTTTAAATATTTCTATGAAAGTTAAAATGTACATTTATTTATTAAGATACTTATATTAATTTTTTTATATGTATTATTTTATTTTCTACAAACTGAAATAAATGATGACTTCGCTTTTACAATTCAAATTAATTATAAGTGTTATTTTGTTTGCTTGATAATGATAAAGTTAATTATATTATTAATTTATACTAATTTTCACTTTTCAGTGTTCGGGAAGAATGTGTGTTAATTCATAGTTAGTGTACTGAGATTATTACATACAAATACAGTGTTAACATGAAAAATATTCATATTTTTAGAGAATTTGAACGTTTTAGATACCTCATGGTGATTAAATTAATATTTAGAGGTTCATATAAAATAAATTAACATTTTTTTAATCTAGTTAATAACACAGTTGTACCTACATACAAATTTAAAAAAATGTTAATGATTGGTACATTTTTACTATGTTTTTCATATATTGTTATAGACTCTAGTACATCCAGTGATGCCTAATTTCTATATATTGTAATTTATTGTGAAATAAATAATCAAATAAACTCATTTATTTGTTGAATAAACATGTTCCTCTAAAAAAAATTTTGATTGTGAACGTGAACGAGTTCAGTTTTAAAGTGGAATTTCCGAACACTGCTTTCTCGCATTATTTAAATTGGAGACAATTATGTATTATTAATAATTAAACAAAATATTCACAAAATTGTATGGTGATAAAATTAAAGGTAATTTTTGTCTCTATGAGATTTTCATTGTCATTATTAGTGTAAGGAAATGACTTAAAATTAATTTTAGCAAGATTCAGCATGTGGGTATAAGGTATTAAGGTAGTATAGTTTGGTACCAATATTACAAAATTAATAAACAATTTATTTTAATATTATTGAATCAATAAGAAGGTTGAAAAAAAACGGGTAAGTGGACTTATAGAATGTAGATAAATATTGTTGTGATTGCATACATAACATAGGACGACATATAGTATTTTTAGATGGCATACGACTCTAGTATTTATTGCGTATATAGCATACGACACAGCTACCAAACTATTTTTTTTAGGAAAGGTAGCCAAACTTATAAGGAATCTTGTATTAAATTTCTAAATCTGAGGTATAAAAAGTAAATTTTTTATGAATTTCTAACTTAAAATAATTTGCTAATTTTCGTGATTCTTACGAATTTTATCAAAATTCTACTCGTAAATTCAAACACTCATAAACAGTTATTGTGTATCAAAACTTTTTTTGTAATGTCCATTAACAACAACTTACGAGGAACTATTTGTGTTACACTTACAAGTTTCTTGACAGAGAAAAAGTTATAATCTACATTAGTTTAAAATAAATAAATAATAATAGGAATTTTCTCATGGCTATAAATAGTTCAATACGAATCTAAATATGTTAACAATTGTATGGTGTACAGAAAATTATAACACCAGCAATTAGTGAACATTTCATGTATCTACTGTCATTTTTTTAGAGTTACACTAAAAACCAACATTGATATTTTTGAAAATTGGTTTTGCTTAAAAATTCCCGTTTTTCCTTAATTTTTTGTTTGTTTATCCTGTCGTTATTGAAAACTATTGGGAATTTTAAATTTTGACCTCCGGAATGCACCAACTAGATTCCCTTTCTTACCAGAAAAGATGCTGTTGAAGAAAATCGAAGCTTTTTACTGCTCCAGACCATGATGAACTTTCACGTCATTTACATTAATGTTGTTAATGGACATTAGAAAAATAATAGTATTTTAAGAGCGTTTGAATTTAGATTTTTGACAACATTCGTAAAAATCACGAAAATTAGAAAACTATTTTGTGTTAGAAGTTCATAAAAATGTTTATATTTATATTTAAGATTTAAAACTTTAATACATGATTCCTTATAAGTTTGTCTACGTTTATCAAAAAAAAAAAAATTATTTACCGACATGTCAAATTAAATTTTTATTAGTGTTTGAAGTTGAAATTTTTCCAACTTTTTATAATCACTCGATTTCTCATGTAGTGATTTTCTTATTTTGTTTAATTCAAAAATTAAATACTGTAGACATTTGAAATTTACACAATATGTTTTTTTTTAGCAATTTATATATTTTATAAAATATTCAAAACATCCAAACCGTTATGACGGACACACAAAAAAATATAAATAGATAAAAAAAACACTCATTGTAAAATCAATACATAAATCGTTCCGCTCAAAATCAAAAATTAAGTTCAAAATGCTTCAAATGTTATTCCCCGACATTTTACTATTTGCCATTAGTGAGTTTTCGATCCAAGACGACATTAGGTAACTTCAGCTGATATATTAAAAAAGAAAATTTCTAATCTTAAAAATAAATTTGTTTTACAGACTCGGAAACTTAGTTATTGGGAACGACTTTAACGAAAACACAAAATCATTTACCAACGACTCGAATACATGATTCAAAGGTTATTATGGTACTATCTATTTATCATAGATTAAGGCTCAACAAAAACATATTAAGAAAAATGTCACTGTTATCGTAAGGAAAAATATTAATAATACGTACCTATAATAAATGAACTGGAAGATCACGACGTAAACACACTTGTTGACGGTTGATAACAACTAGTAACTACTAACGAGTGACCAGTGAGTTGTGCGTATGATAGGGCCTGTAAGTCTTAGTGTGTACAGCTAGCAAACAGTGTAGCCAACGTTACTCGCATGTACGGTGGTCGGTGATATTAAGTATACCCTTAGCCATAGACGTAAAATAAAATATATCACGAATAATAGCTGTTGTACACTTTTACATACAATATTGAATCCAACAGTTGTGAAAGAGAGGCAGACTATGTAAGTCTATTATATGCCTATGCTAAAAATCCATAATTTATGGATATTATATATTGAATATCATCCCTGGTCTATTATATTATATGCGTAAGCCTCTAGCCATAGACCTTATTCTAATGGACAAGAAATTAGTGTATGGAAAACTTAATTTCGAGGGAGCTCAATCTTTACTCGTTTACTTAATGTGAACATATATAGCTAATTGTATTTTGTAATCACGACAGCCTACATCACTGTGAGAGGTTTGCACGCAGTTTTGTCTAGTAGTTTAAGGTCTATGGGTCTATGAACCTAGCTCGGCATATTCATAGCATATATGATAGATAATAGACCTGGAATTTATGGGCTGAGCTTTCTTATTCCCTCGCCTATTGAACTCTACAGCCATTGTCCGGAAAACTGTAAGGTAAAATAACATGGAGAAAAGAGTTGTATTATTTTACTCTCAATAGGACCGGGATTTTTTTAATAGTACTATCAAGCCTATGGTTTTTTTTATGAGTTATTTGATGGATACAAATGACAGTTTATTTCTTTATCCATCATATTTTACCTAAATCTTGATTCTGATGTTGGATGTATTTTTTTCTTTAAAAGCAGTTCATCTATAACAAAATCTATGACATACAGACGATTTAAGGTATAGTACACTAGAAATGACAAGGTGGGAGGGTGAAGGAGGATAGCCCTTAAAATGTTCCCCTGTTATCATCAACTCTGGGTTGAATGTTTTCAGCGTTATTCATGGTGTTATTTGGAGCCCTTAAGTCCATGTTTCATACAAATGATGTTATCAATTCTCAACGGCCATTGTAACCTCTCGAACTTGACTCTCGGACATAATGGCCTCGGCTAAGCTAATCGTTTCCTGTCCATTATATCTTAGTCAGTGGGCATGGATAATAAAAACGTCGTTAATTGATAATGAATTGAGGTAATTTGCTTACACTTATGTATAATATGATTTCATATATGTGGATATTGATACTTGATATGGGTATATTGTATACACAATACAGCAGAGGTTCTCAAACTATGGGCACGACTATATTTTTAGTGGGTCGAGTAATATTTTTAAATTAAAATTTTTTTAGATATGTGTTTCTTTTCGTCGATATTTAATTTTAGTTTTATCACAAATCATTATCTGCGTTTGTGACAATTATGAATTTACTGCAGCTGTGTCAACACGACGCTAGCAGATTAGTAGTTAGTGAAAAGATAGCAATACATTGTTGTAGTAAATTCATCGATAAAAATTAAAAATTAAATATATTGTTCTTCGATTCAAAATGATTCTTTTTTTATTTTTATTTGGTAACAACAAACAAAAAAAGGTCATTGATGTTATTGTGGGCCTCAAAAATAAAAATGTGGGTCGTTCCGTATCAAGTTTGAGAACCTCATCAATTATCTGGGCTCAATTAGAATCATTGATCCCCGCTAATAAGACGTTAAGTTCTATTCATGTTCTTATTGGCAGAGACACAAAGAACAATATACTCATAGACAGAGCATAATGGTAACTGCCAAGTCAACGTGTGTAACGCTGGTTGTGTTGTTTCACACTTCTGTGAATGTGAGTAAACCACGCTAGTTTTTGTTTAGTTAAAAACAGCATAAATATGTAGTTATTGTATTATATCATGATTCGTGAATATTATTTCTTACAAGTCAAAAAAATTAAACTAATTATGAATGAACTTGTATGAATTATTAATAGTAATTATTCCAGTACTGAGATGTGGGGGGGGGGACGCAATTTTTTGTTAAAGTAAAATTACAATATTGGAATCACTGTCCTCCATGAACTTCGATAGTACTATCTTAGTTTGTGCACCCCAGAATGATACGTATAATATATTCCATTATCAGACATACATGTAATACGAAATATAATAATATCAGGATCTGTAGAATTATTAAAAAAATTTGGGAAATAATTTTCTCTAGGCCCCTCTGGATCCGTCCCTGAACTATTCTGGTTTTTAATTTACATTGACTTTAGACTTATTATGAATAATAATATTATATTATTAATACATCATTGTAACACAGTTTTCCGTGACCGCACCTCCCAACCCCGCCAGCATGGCATCCTCTGTCTATGAGTTTAACTTTAAGGTCCACGCACAGACATTAAATTACTAAGCCAATGTTTCCCTATGGTGGGAAATTCCTTTCTAGGGATGAATTTAGTTACAGCAGGAAGCGTAAGGTAAATAGGTACTGCTGCAGTCATGCATCCCTATAATAACAAGACGGAGCACGAAAGTTCATCCAGGTGTTCCAGCAGTCAGGTGTCTACGTGAATGCGCTGCTCTTGGTGTACAACGTTCACTGAACATGCTCACAAGAATTTTTCGATTTTGCAATAATTTTAATTATATTTGATATATAACTGCAATTTCTCAATCATGCGACTGCCCACTCGGCCGTGCCTTATTCAAATGATCCGTTTACTATAGAAGAGACGATAAATAAGCTGCTATCGTCGTGCGCTAAGTGGCAGTTTTTAAACAAAAATACTTTTTTCTCTTTTTACTTTTTAAAATATTGTTCTTTTACCACCTGCTATTTTTAAATCAACACTAAGCCATTTAAGAAAAACGAACTAGGCTCAGTATTTGTTTATTCTACTATCATAGTAGTATAATGGTTGTATACAGATTACAGTAGCTACACATTCGATCACTCAGATCGGTGTGAAAAAAATCAACGGAATGTTTGCACCATATGATTGATATGGTTCATCATCCCGATGCAGGATAATATGGGTATAATTTATTCACCGGGATAATGAAACCTATCAATGATAATATGCTCAAACATTTCTGTTTTCCCTCCGGCTTGAGAGAGTGAATTTTTTAACATTCCACAAGACATTTATGACCTTCCAGGTCATAAACCTACCAATGTTTTCTGAAACTAGCCGATTTTACATAAGTTTCTATAGCGCCATAAATCAGTTTGTTTATAAAACCTTCAGTTACAAATTATACTAAATGATATCAAAATAAAAACAAAAATGAGCTCAGTGAGACAAATGGTAATTATTTAGCTGGGATATATTTGAAACTATAGATTATAAATGAATGTCCGGATTTCGTATCCAATCGATTACATCCCTATTAGCTGTATGGATATTATTTAGAGTGCCTTTGAATGCACAGATAGGGCATTCAGTTCCTATATGGGGGATTGTTTTCGTATCTTTTCCACAGTTACAAGAAGGAGTAGTATGTAATTTCCATTTATACATCATGTAATTACATCCTCTATGGCCAGTCCTAATGCGATTTAGAGTCACCCAAATTTGTCTAGGCAGATCAAAGCCTGGTTGTTTGAAAATTGGATTGGTTACAATGTTTTGTCCATCAGGGTTCTCTACCGTCAAATCCTCAAGCTATTTACCTCGATATTTTGCAGTAATAGCTTCTTTGCTGTTATAGAAGGTGGTTTATCCCAATTTAATCTTAAATTTATGTGTATCGGAAGACTCTTGTTATTGTTGATCTTAGTCCATTATTGGATGAGGGTTTGTTCTCTTCGGATCTTAGGAGGAGCTATATTGCTCAGTACTGTGAGAAATTTACAAGGGGTCGATTTTAAAGTTCACCTATGATTCCCATTGCTGAGTTGAACTGGGTATCATGTTTATTTTTGTGTGCACTATTTATCTATACCATGTGCAGTAATCCGCAGCTGAATATAATAGTGCTAGCGTGCTTTTGAGTAGGGTATTTGTATCAGT
Source organism: Myzus persicae (assembly GCF_001856785.1). Lineage (NCBI taxonomy): Eukaryota > Metazoa > Arthropoda > Insecta > Hemiptera > Aphididae > Myzus > Myzus persicae. Next base: position 111,023 of record NW_019102620.1, on the reverse strand, counting down.
TCCCTATTATGTACCACTTAATTTGACCACTATACTATGACGGGTGTTTATTTTTGCTGATAGTTTGGCTAGATTGTTTTTGAACTTAAGTGTCCTATCTAATACGACACCCAGGTATTTAGGATAGGGGTTGTTTTTCACTAACTGCTTTTCGAACTGCATCCGTATCTCCTGGTTCGCTCTTCTGTTATTCAGATGGAAGAGGGTGATTTCCGTCTTGGATGGATTAGGTTTGAGTCTCCATTGATTAAAAATGTATGTAAAATGTCAAGGTTTTCAGACACGGTGTTTTCTAGGCCTTCAAAATCCTTACTCTGGCAAGATAGGGCTAGGTCATCTGCATTTATGAATTTTCTTGTAGTTGTTGCTGGTAGGCCCTTAACATATATGTTAAAGAGAAACGGTGCCAACATAGAGCCTTGAAGAAAGCCATTCTTTAACATCGTTGTTCTACTTTTTTTTTCTTCAATATAAACAGTAAAAAATCTGTTATTGAGCATATTATTGAGGAGTTTTAGTAACGTTTTGCATGGCATCACATCCAAGAATATTTTGATAAACACAATTTTCTCCAAATAGTGTCATAGACAGATGATAGTTCTATGAATGCCACTGCAGTTTTAACGTTTTTGTCATACACATTTTCAATAAGAGTATTAAGTGCCATTACCTGGTCACCATAACTCCTTTAAGGGCGGAACTCAGCTTGTTCATGTGGAATAATATCATCAATGGTGCCAACAATGCGATTATAAATCAATATTCCCAGTATTTTGTAGCATATACTTTATAGAGATATTGGTCTATAGCTGATTACATTATTTTTTAGTTTCCTGGCTTTAAAACTGCTAACATTTTTATTTGTTTTTTTTGAAAGAGTTTCTTCAGTTTTCAAGAATGGAGGACATCGGAGAAGAAGTATTAGAGCCACTTAATTGTCTTGGGCCCACTGTATTTTATGAAGTCCATGCATATTTCATCAAGTCCAATATGCTTTATTAACTTTTACTTACTTAATGCTAGTTGTACTTTTTCGGGATTAAATTTGTCAGCCTACTTTGAATTTTTCACTGCATGGGTTTTCTTTACTATAAGGTCTATAATCAATGTCTTTGATGTATCTTCATCGATTTTGACTCTTGACTTTTCTTTTAGTCGATTCACAAATATATAAGGTTTTAAGGTTCACTGCCATCTCGATTCTGGCTATGATCTAGTCTACACAACACATTCCAGAATTCCTGACTAGAAAGTTTGAAATCCAAACGTTCTACGATTTCAGTCCAACGGTCCTTGCGTCCTTTAGCAAGCAATCCTAAGAGTTTGTCCGCAGTTTCTTCATAGCCATTCCTTTGATATTCTGCATACAGTCTGTCGCTTTCCTCATTCCAGCAGGAGATATATTTATCTGTAGCCACGGGGGATACAGCGTTTTGCAGTTCAATTAACCATACCAAAGAAGTGTTCATAGTTATTCCATGTAGGATTGATCCACCTGATGTTATCGTCTAGGGATTTGAAAAGGTAGTCCAATTCGCTTTCCTTAAGTTCCATCTCGGTTTAAGTATTGTTTTAAAACTAGAGTAATCTGAATACCCATTGTATGCGTATTGGTCTATGTTGGCTTTTAAGGAAATCATTTAGGACAGATCGATGGGCTTGAAGTGATACACCATTATAATCTTTAGAGGCAATACAGACCCTTTTTCACTGAATATCAGCTACATGGTTCAGTTTCAATTCATTCGTTAAAAACCTCCCCGTTTTCTTCGTTTTCATTCATCTCGCTATCTAAGACGATGTCCTGGGTACACTACTTGGAAGCGATTTTCATTTGTACTCCAATGTCTATTATTGTTCTTAGTCGAGTCGAAAAAGTTAAAGTTCTGAATATTTCAAAATATGTTTTTTGTTTATTGTGGAAATGTCGTTAATTTCACTATTATATTTTAGATTATTGAGAGAATCACAGGTATGTGATATGATGTTTGCTATATTAGTATTTCTCAATTCCTGTAAAATCTGATGAAATTCCTATTATGTAGAAGTCATTATTATCAGGTAATTTATTTGGGTTCGTCACCCCTATTAACCTACTGTTCGTTTTCATGTTTAGATGAATTTCACTAAAATTTTATTAGAAGATTTTAATAATAACGTCTTTTGGTCTTGATAATTTCGATCCCCAGAAAGTCGGTTTATGTTTATAATCTCTTTTGGCAATGAATACTACCAGTGTCTCTGAATCCAGTTCGGTCAACTTTTTACTATATAAGTTATAGTACAGTTAAGTCGTTGCTGCCGTGAATAATACTGACACATGCTCCTAGTAAATGTTCTTGAGGATGTTCGCAGTGGGCAATCGATACTTTTATTATCAATACAGTTCTTTCGATGAGAGTAGTTACTCGAATTTCTGTTGTATATATTTTATAGCCATATTGTGAAGTTGGTTTCTGAAATTAGAGCTATATGTTGAATTAGTCAATATTCATATGAGATGTTTAACTTCTAGATTTTTCTATACAATTTAGCTATAAATATAAAAATTTAAGTCATATTTCAATTGACTGTTAACTTCTGAAGCTAATAGCTGTCGTTTCTCCTATCTTGAGACCTCTGTGTAAGGCCGATTATGTGTAGGATGCTTTCGACGCATCTGCTTCCAAGTGGTTTTTTTACCCAAAATTCTACTTATCCCAATTTCTAGGTATCTCAATTGTTCATTGTGTTTGGCGGCCCTATCTGATTACATAGATCGTCTCAGCTCCTTTTTTCGTTGTATTTCTCTGTTCAGATTGTTTCTTGCCTCCTTGTATTCCATTCGTCTTATTTCTCTTGAAAACAGCAGGTTTAACAAATTAAAGTAGGATCCTCTGTCAATATCTGGTGGTTTTCTTTTGACAAATTGCCTGAACTCAATTGATAGAGCAATAGATCTGTCTCAAAAATCAAAATCCGGTGGCTTTAGATGCTAACGATTATTTCCAAGTGAATAACGAAAAAATTGACTTTATGGGACAGAGTTTTTTCGAACCTAGTATATGTACTAGCATAAGCTGCACCAGTAGTATTCTTGAAGAAAATAATGTTGGGAATCAAGAACTTAGAACGCTTCTCTACGATTTAGAAATGACCGCTTCCGAAAAAGGCAAAAAACTTGTTACAGATATTAGGCGCGTGTAGTTGGCGGAGCCAGTATTTGGCACTCTACGCCGAGATCACAGCACCAGTCTGTTGGCCAAGTGGACCATAACCAAGGTATTATTCGGTCTTCTTTGAATGTTGAATGTGATAATTCACAAGGTTTTCCACCGCTATTCTCAGTCCATCTTACATTTTGGAGAGCGGATGGTCCTCCCGGATGATAATACCCAGATCTTGCTACAAAGATGTAATGACGGCGAAACAGAGAATCACTCAGGGTGGTTAAAGCATAATACTCGTTTCTTTTCGGACGATATACAAGAAGCAGTGTGTAATTATGTGCAGGCGTGTGTGAAACCACTTAATCGCAAAGCAAAAGATTAGATGTGCACCAGAGTCCCGCGTACACCACGAGAGGTGCTGAGTATCAATCTTATGGGTTAGGTTAGGAGAGAAGTACGACTACGAACACTGGATTAAAACACAGTTGGCCCTGATTTATGATCAGGGACTTTGCGGTTCTTAAAACATATTTTCTAAAATGATACAGGTATACCTGCACATTATTTAATATATTTTGCAGAAACCGGATATAACCGTATGCAGAAAACGGTCATGGTTAGGTTAGATTTGGGTGGGGCCAGAGGGGAAGTGGGGCCAGAGGGGAAGTAATGCTAACGCGGTCCCCTCTCTGGTTCTCGATACCACAAAAAAAAAAAAAAGGTTAGATTTGGGTAAATCTTCGTTTTTGCCTCCCTGCTATAATATATTCGATCCTTCCACTCGGTGTTGCTTCAGCTAGGGAAGAAACGGTCTTTCTACAACTATAACTAATGTATTCTAACATATCAAACACACTTGTCCGTACAGCACAAACACGTGAAAACTCATCGTTTCGCATTTCGCAATTCTTATACCTACTGGTTGACCATTCTGCTCTACGTACAATATTATTACCTATTGTTATTTGTTAGCATTATTGTATCTATTTATTTATTATCTACTAGCTGTCCCACTCCGATTACCCGTTCCAAGGATTTGGTTTTTTTTATGAATATACTAATATATTAATAGGGACCACGAAAGGAAAAAATTATTTTTTTTTATATTTAAAAGAAATAGTACTCTATGTCAAAAAAATAATTGTCCTAACTAAAAGTGTTTAAGACTTTTCGTTGGCGATATACATGCATTTTGAGTTGGCAAGTGAAGTCATTGAATCTATTTGTCGTATATACATGTAAATATTTCTACGTCTTCAACTTTATTTACGCATTATTATTATTATTATTATGAACGGAATATATACACCGGTTTGGGTCGTAGAGATATTTTTAAAGTTCATAATTGTCTATTTAATTTAATGTTATGATAATTTATCTTTTATATTATGAACTATAAAAATTACAATTATAGTTGCTCAGTCACAATATGATACTATTCAACAGTCAATAGTCCAACTTCCTGATGAACGATCCCTTAGTTAGAGCTATGCGCTCGTCGAATAATAATAATTTTGATCTTTGGCCTTAATAGAACATATTTTTTTTTCTGTCACTCTTATCAACATCCCCTGTATTACCTACTGTTTTAATATATACAATGTTATTTTTGTTATACCTATGTAAAAAGCCGATTGGCGTAAATTTATAAAATAAATAAATAAATAAATATCAACGGCGCTGCCTATAGACTGCAGTATATACTTTATTAATGTAATCGTTAATATTCCCCGTTCAAACTTCCATATACCAATATTATGAATATTATTTTTCGATATTGCACACAATCATGACAATTCAGTCTTTCAGATTGTTTATTAATTTTTATAACAGTCCTTCGTGAACTATTATATGAATGGTTTTCAAGACGTGTTTGATAAAGTAGTTTCGTTTTTTAAAAATCTTTTGTTTGTTTTTTAGTTTTTTCGTTTCTTTTATTTGTATAGTGTTGTATAAATGTATGCTTTATAAAAAGTTATAAAATTGCAACAATAAGTAGCTATACAACAATTTAAATGCTGACTCTGTGTTGTGTTTATGGTTGTTCGTCTTATTCTGGAAAAAACGTACAGTTTTTATCATTACCGATAAAATATATAAATCTTAGAACATTTGAAATGGGCTGCATACGAATTACGTGCAGTTTTCTTTGAAGGGCCATACTAATTGGGTCTATTTTTAATGCATCGATTTTTTAATTGCGTCTTTTACGTAAATAAAATATAAGTAATTACTATACAGATTATAAGTAATTTAAATTTGGTATTTTCGGGTTTTTGAAACCAGCGTATTGCATTTATCTTCTTCGGCATACTTTGTACGAAATACATTATTTTATTATACACTTTGGAATTAAAACTCCATGTCCTAATTCAGGTAAATAATATAATAAATGCTTTTATTAAATTTGAAAAATAAAATTTAATTTACATTTCCGTATAGATGTTTACCTTTTGGCTTTTCCTATTCATTTGCCCAGAAAACAAATAGTTTGTAGCACAGACATCGTCTCGTTTTTTTGCCAAACTAGATTTGTACAATAACTTTGTTTCTCCCTTATTTATTGTTTTTTTAATTATTTGTTTTCGAGTAATACCTATCAATAACTTCTTCTTCCAATATTAATTTCGAAAACTACGAGTTTTCTATGACATATTTATATATATATATATACACCGTAGTTTATTTAAAATTTATATTTCCGAACAGCAAATACATTCACGATCCGTTGGTAATACTGTGCATTTTTGACAACCACATAAATTATTTATATGAAACAATGATCTACACAAAGCATTGGCTAAAATCATTATGGGAAGTATTAAAAGAATTGAAGTCATTGCAAAAATCTAATTTCATCGATTCAAATTGATATGGTTTTCTCAAAGAAACACAAAACAATACTAAGATAATAAATACTAATTATTAAATAGCAAAATAACTTACCAAGTAGCCTAAGTCTTTGTAACAATTTTTAAAAGTTATAAGCACACACATATACACAAGTAGGTACACACTCACATCGTCGCATCAGGAATATATCATCAGTATTGACAGTTAACCAGCCCACTGCTGATTATGGTATGCCATGTCATACTATTATTTTTGAAGGGAAACGATAGAAATTCATTTAGTTTGGGATCATACAAATATTATATACATTAAGTTTGTCCGAAGAAAGTAAAAGCTAAATAAAATAACCAAATTTAAGCTAATGATAACCACAATTAGTTTACCATAAAAAAATATAATAATATAAAAATTAAATTTCTTTTCTGCGAATAAAGATCTCCGAGGTCCTCCATTTGATGGTGACTAGTGCACTTTACGATAAACCACAATTGTCTTGCATACACAAAAATATCACAAATGTACCAGTATTTCAAGTATAAAAATATTATGTTATTCAGAACAACATATTGTTATATGTATAGTGTATACTATATAAAATGTTGCATATATTATGTCATTAACAATTACAATTATCGCATTGTATAATATTATTTTAACAGCATATAATTTTGATTTAAAAAATATTAGGTACATAAAATATTAAAATAAAACTGTAGACTTTAAAAAAATATCGGCGTTATTGTTTTTATCGGCGTATTTATACTAAAAATTATTGGAATTTCGTGTACATCATTGTCAATCGATTTATTTTTCAAAATCAACACATTTTTTCTCAATAGAATGTAAAATAGTTATGGGTACTTTAATTTTTGGTGGTTCCGAATCGGAATTTTATTGTTTTATTAAAATATTTGAGTGTCTAACTCAGGAGAGAGGGGGGTTTGTGGGGTCAGACTATATAACATTATTTTTGTTTTAAAAAAATATGTCCAATTATAAATAACAATAATAATTTGGAAAATGTACACATGCTCATAAGTCTTTCTTTAAAAATATAAGTTTACATATGGATATTATGATGTATAGGTGTATATACAGCATTGACTTCATTTCAGTTTTTAACAGAGCGGGCAAAAGTTTCGACCAACACAAATGGGTAACAGAGTCTACATCTATATTTTTAAGAATTTCTGTTTTTATTTAAATTATTACTATTAATTCTACAGTAGGTTAAATACTTAAATTCATTATTGTTGAACGAATTGCATTTGAACATTTAATTGTGTGTTTATTTTATATAGGTACTCTATAAGTTTCAAGTACCTACCCGTCCTACCCACAAATAATATTTTTAAATCACAACAAAATAACTAAAATCGTTGATTTTGGTTTTAATATGCCATCTCGTCCAAATTTGAACTTAAAATAGCTATAAAAAAAACATTTTTTGAAATGTTTTGATTTCAGAACAACCTATACCTACTTACATAAAATTAATGATAATAATAATTTAATTTTAATTTTCAATATTTAGCTATACAAATTTAACCTTTTAAATTTTTTAACTATAAAATAGCTTGTACATTTTTGTGGTTCTTACAAATTTAGTCAAAATTTGAACTTCAGTTGGTTATAAAAACTATTATGGATCTACGGACTTACAAGGAACCTTGTATTACATTTTCAAGTTTTTTGACAAAGTGAAAAAGTTTATATTGACATTAATTTTAAAAAACTAATAATAATTGAAAATGTCTTATTTCTATTATGAATAGCTCAACATAAGTCAAAATCTCAAAGTTTCAAAAACCTTACCGAAAATGAAAAATTGAAGCATGATTTTGACTAGTTACCTATAGTAAACACAGACTCAAAAATAAAATAAAAATTTAAAAAAAACGATATTGTAAAATTAATATATTATCATCGCTCCGATCAGAATCTGAAGCAGTGTATCAACGTGGAAACAGTCGGCTGAAACATTTTTATCGTTTTAACGAACTTAAGTAAATTTTTTTATTAACTTGTCCATATTTGCAATTTGCAAAGAGAGTATAACTGTATAAGAAAATAATATTTATAATATGGGTATCGCTTTATTACAATTATTTTAATGAAAAATATATACAAGGTTAACGCATGCATGTTATTTGGATCATAAATTAATGAAGATTTACTTTGTCTAAAAATTTCCAAAAACAATATTTTGGAAAACGTTATTAATATTCAAATTAATTTACTCAAATAAAAAAAATTAAATATTTAATTTAAACTAATGTTTTTAACAAAATATTTTTGTAAAATTAGATTTACAAAATTGGCTATTTGAATTTTTTTCCAAAAAAATTTAAATAAATGAATATTTTTTTATTTTCTGTATTAAAAAATAAAACATTTTATACCGTACTTTCAGCACGAGTATGTATAAACGGTACTAAATATATATATATAATTAAATTTAGGTAGGTACTTATACTTAATTAACACCCTTCTCTAAGTACCTACTACTTAGTACCCACTAAGATAAACATCATATCGTGACACAATTTTAAACATTCCGTCTCGTATTTGTATTTCTCTTTCTGTTTATAATGCAATAATGTACCTACTGTTATTTTCCGCAATATTTTAAATTCAAAGCCGAGTTAGTTATCATTAAACTGGGAGTTGGATGATAACATACATTTTTCTATTCAACTACAAGTTACAACCACAGAATAAATAAAATATACAAAAGTTACCGAGGTAGTTGATAATGGAAGCAGTCGCTTGTCGATGTAGAGGACGAGATCTTCCCCTTCGCGCGGACCGGCAATTCTCCGCCTTATCAGAAAGTGATAAGCGGCAAATGGTACGGCTGGCTTACCGCTATCTTCACAATGTATTCACTATCATAGTATCATGTCGGTGATACTTAATTTCCGAAATCTCGAGTTAATAACTATAATATTATTCGCATTAACTATGACTTAATAATAGGTTACTTAAACGCTTAGGCACTAGTAACTTGTAAGGATTTGTTCTGCCTCGTCGGGTAGGCCATCCGATTTTAGGAAAATGAAAGTGATATTTAGGGTGTTGAGATCATATTATTGCGGACCCAGCATTTCGAACGAATACAAGAGCAGTTTATCGTTTGTGTTCACAAGTTATCGCCGTTATTCTGAAAACCACGAAGGAAGAACAGAAGTTCCACTCAAGTATCAGAATATACCTAGTGAAAACATTCGCAACTTTAGCATCATAGCGCACGTAGATCATGGCAAGAGCACATTGGCTGATCGGCTATTGGAATTGACAAATACCATCTGCATCGAGGAAGGCAAAGCACAAGTGCTGGATCGGTAAATATAACTTTATTTATAATATCACATTTGAATTAAACCTTATATTGAAGAAGACATGAATGGTGAATGTAGTAGGTACTATTGATATACTCTGAGAAAAAACTGAAATGATTAAAATATCTAATAAATATGACTAAATAATTTAATTATAATATCAATAGTTAAAATTCTTGGATCCCAAATTCCCAACAGAATACAAATACATACTTTTTTTTTAACATGTGCTTTGAGATATTGACCATGGTCATATTTTTAAAATTCAAAAATCATTTAATATATTTATATTTCGCTTAAAATACCTTTTGACTATTAAGTACGTATTTACTAAATATTTAAGAATTATCACTGATTTTCTTAACTATATAAATTACACAAGATAGCATATAACTTGAATAATAAACTAAAAAATGTTAGTATAATAACACAGTAGGTAGATAAGTAATATTTTTTGTGCAAACATTAGTACGACAATTAATGTGTATAATTTTTTACTGAACCAAGATTCTTTGAACAAATTTATCATGATATATATATTCAACTTTAAATCAATTAATCTTCATTAGGTAAATGTTGTAAAATATATAATTTATTGTGTGTATATTCATTGCAGGTTACAAGTAGAAAAAGAAAGAGGTATAACAGTGAAGGCTCAAACTGCTTCATTATTTTATAAAAGCAGAGTAGATGAACAATTATACCTGTTAAACTTAATCGATACTCCAGGCCATGTCGATTTTTCTAATGAAGTTTCTAGATCGTTATCAGCATGCCAGGGTGTCATACTTTTAGTGGATGCTAACCAAGGTGTTCAAGCTCAGACAGTGGCTAATTTTTACCTGGCCTTTTGCCAGAATCTAATTATTGTACCTGTATTAAATAAAGTAGATTTAAAAAATGCCAATCCAGAGAAAGTAGAAGAACAATTGCGTGTCTTGTTTGATATTGAGCCAGAAACTGTTTTAAGGGTACCTTTAGTATATGACAATAAATTATTATAAAATAATTATTTTTTAATTAAAAAATGTATGTAGATATCAGCCAAGCAAGGGACTGGCGTAGAAGATTTATTAGAGTCAATTGTCACTCGACTACTGCCCCCAGTTGCTAATCGTCGAGCACCATTCAAAGCTTTGATTTTTGATAGTTGGTTTGATAAATATCGTGGGGCTGTAGTACTAATTTATGTTCAAGATGGATGTGTTAAAGAAGGTGATATAATAACAACTGTGTACTCTCAAACAACATATACTGTAAAAAATGTTGGAATACTACGGCCAACAGAATTTAATACGGGAACATTGTATGAATATAAATTTCATAAAGTATATTTTAAATTAACATTTTGAATTTTATAGAGTAGGTGGTCAAGTCGGATTTCTAACATGTAATATAAGATCAGCAAAAGAAGCTCATATTGGAGATACTATACATTTGAAAGATGAACCAGTTGAACCATTCCCTGGGTTTAAACCTGCTCAACCAATGGTATTTGCTGGGTTATTCCCTATGGATCAATCATTACACATGGAAATGAAAAGTGCTTTAGAACGATTAACACTCAATGATTCGGCTGTTAGTATTACAACTGAGTCAAGGTACAAACATATTCAAATAATAAACAGTTCTTTTACTTTTACTTTTACCTAACCTATTTATTTATTCCAGTCCAGCACTAGGTCTTGGTTGGAGATTAGGTTTCCTTGGCCTGCTACATTTAGATGTATTTAATCAGAGATTGGAACAGGAATATAATGCTCAAGCCATTATGACAGCACCTAGTGTAACATATAAAGGTTTGTTTTATCCAAATATTTGAAAATATTGTTTTCCTTTTTAGTTTTTTATGCTTAAAATATTTCAGCTAAAGTGACGTCAAAAAAATTAATTGAAAAGTATGGCAGTGATGAATTTTGTTTTTCTAACCCAATGGATTTTCCTGATCCAACCTTCACTGTAGCACTTTATGAACCGTTTATTCTTGGCACCATCATAACTCCTGGTAAAAATTAACTGTTTAATAAATGAATGCAAAATGTTTTATTAATTATACAATTTAATTAACAGATGAATATTTGGGAGGTGTCTTGTCATTATGTATGGAGAAAAGAGGTGTACAAAAATCATCCACTAATATTGACAACACCAGAATAATGATACAGTGCTATTTCCCATTAAATGAAATTGTCATAGATTTCCATGATACACTTAAATCAATTACATCAGGTTTTGGAAGTTTTAGTTATGAAGATCATGGATATGAACTCTCAAATCTAATAAAAGTATAAATAAATAAAAAACATAATTTTATAATATACTCAATACATAAGCATATTATATTCAGTACTTTACGTACTAATGACAGTATTAAATACTATCCATCAACAAGTATTTGAGTATATTTTAAACACTATTTTAATGTATTGGATACGTTCCTTCAAACACATTTTTTTACTCGATTTTTGAATATATTGAATAGTTAGTAAAGTAAACCATCTCCACATAATATTCTAATGGTAATACAATTGATGCTAATTATGAATAATGTGTTTCAAATGTAATAATCATTTATATTATGATACAATGAATACAATAATGCATAATAATTTAAATGTATCTTAATAATAAAACGTTTACTGTAAAAATGTATTCATATTGATAACTATTAATTGAATATATCAATACACCAGCATTTTGCCAAAATATACATCATTATTGGTGAAAACTGGTTTTATTACAAATAAAGATTCAAGTTTGTTTTATTATTATGATCAATACATTTTCATTAAGTTTAACCTTGTTATGTAGTGCAAAATGGTCCCCAACATTTGTATAATGTATAACTTAGTTGATGAGTTTACAGAAAAAAGTATAGTAACAATATTGTAAATGTCAAAACGTATTATTGTTATTATAATATTTGTATTGTTTTATTTTCATTGTAAAACTTAATAAACAATAACTCTTTATTATTTAATTAGTAAATAAAATAATAATAATAAGATAATTTAATAACAAACATGTGTCCACACTATAAACCTTCTATAAACTACTGTATAATTATTCTTAACAACTGTTAATAATTTAATTTAATTTTTTTTTTTTATTTTTTTTTGTTAATTATTTATACTTAGCTGTTAATACCTGCAAGCAAAACTTGATGTATATTTAAAATTAGGAGACTTATGACAAAAAAAATTCATCCGAGTTCATATAATGCTTAATTCATAACAAAAAATAGTATTTAAAATTTGTCTTAAATACTTTTTTAAAAATAATACTTAAATGCATTTCAAAAGAGTATTTAATGAGCAATATTTTGATTGCAATACTGAAAATATTGAACACTATCTAATGTCAGTTCTTACTTTTTATACTAAAATATTAACATATTTTTTCTAGTTAAATATTTTGCTTAATGGAAACGTTGTTGAAGAACTTGGAACTATAGTTCATGCTAGTAAAGCTGTAAGTCTCGGGCGGAAAATGGTATTGAAATTAGTGGACATGATTCCAAGACAAATGTTTCAGGTAATATAATTAAAAATGTAATTACTGATTTATCATTCATATCTACTAATTGAAAATTGAAATAACATAGATTGCAATTCAAGCTTCAGTCAAAGGAAAAATAGTTGCAAGAGAAACATTAAAAGCGTATCGCAAAGATGTAACATCAAAACTTGTAAGTGCCCAAACATATTTTTTCTTTGATAATTATTTCAATACAAATAACAAGCTAAAGTTATAATAAATTATGGAAAAAGTAATTATTCTACTTATATTTTTTAAATTAAATTTGTTGACTTACTGAAGGATAATTAAATTACATAAGAATTCATTATTTAACAATTAAATATTTGAAATAAAGATATTAAATACTGACATTGGTTAAATTCACACATTATAACAATATTTATTGGCTTATATTTAATTAATCTAATATTCTAATATCTAATACATTACATACTATTGAACTACATATTATTTTTTGTAAGTATTCTAACTAAATTTATATTGTCACTTAATGTAAATACTGTTTTTAACAATATTTTTATTTATATTAATAAGTAATAATATTAACACTTAACAACAATTTGTTGATTTATTTTATAGTGTGGAAAACGCGGTGGTGATATAACAAGAAAAATGAAACTTTTAAAACAACAGTCGGATGCTAAAAAAAAAATGAAAATGGTTGGAAACATTGAAATTCCCCGAGATACATTCATTAATGTTCTGAAACGTTGAGAATTCTATGAAATATTATATAAACTGTCGTTTTTGTTGATCCTAAATGAAGTTTTTATTTTTGTTATGATTTTCAGTTATAAGTAGTAGTAAATGCATTTTGTTAAAAAATGTTATTGTATTTTAATAATTGAATCTTAGCATAATTAATATGCTAATGTATGGCTATTGGTTTCACCATGTGCTTTTTCCTTTGTGTGTAGCTTTTTAATTACTTCTGGCAATTGAAATGTTTTTTGTTTCATTTTAAAAACAATAATGTGTGGACCTACTTCTGAAGGTCACTATTTGTTTTTAATGATTGGAAATTGTTAAAAATATCATTTTTGCATTGACATTTTACAGGCAAAGTGCTAATATAAAGAATTTCTAGATTTTTTATAAAATAACATATTTTAAAATATTTACTTATATATCATCCCCGTCCCTGTACTTACCTAACCTTTTAGCATTTATTTTTATAAATTAATTAAATAGTGACAATGACAAAAGTGTGCTTATAAGTATTTACAGAATAATAGCTTGTAAATTCTCATCCCATTTTCATTTTTTTTAATTGTCCATTATGAGTATTAAGTAATAACAGTTGTAATTCAAAAAGTTAGACATTCCAATTTAAAAATTAATTATATAAGACAACACATGAAAAGCACATTTAACTTCTAATAGCTACAATACGTAAATATTCGATGCGCATATTTACTAATACATCAATAAAATTATAATATTATATTAAGTATTATATTTATTATACATAGGTAATTATAATTAAAAGTTATAATAATTTGTATATATGATTGAATATTTTTGTACTGTCGTCTTATAAGCTCTTAATCATCCAAACAATAGTATATTTTGTGAGCACAATACAACAGCACTATATGAGTATAATACATAAACCAGGGCAGCAACAACTCCCCAGGTAACCAAGGCCATTTTTTGGGATATGAATATATGATCAAAAAATAATTATTTATAATTTACATGTTAATAAGGCAATATAATATATTATGTTCGCTTGATGATATATTTTTTATTAAAAACAATATTGCAATAAATTAATCCAAAATGTTAGCAGCTTGTATAATAATATTTTTAACTTGTCCGGTTGCTAAAATGACATCAAAGCGGTATTTTACAACATCGAAAAATTTTAGTATAGTATTAATTTTGAATTAGGTAGGTAATGATGTTGGATGCTTTGTTGGCTAAATTACTGTCTGTCCTTGGGATGAAAAATGGGTAGTTGCAGCACTGGTTCTAACATATATAATTCAACTTAATTCAAACGTGTAATATTATTTCTATTATGAATGTATTATACATTTTTTTTTGTTTTAGGTACATATTGTTAGGTACCTACAGTAAATTGTAACGTAACGAATAAAAAAATCAATTTATAATAAAACACGCGCAAATGCGCGATCGATAAATGCGTAAACCCTATAATAATAGTATATTAGTTTATATCGACGAAAAGTGCGGAGCTCTTCAATCTTCGATGACGGAATGTCCTAGGAGAGAGTTCCGTGGAATGACTTCTGAGGCCTAAACCTCTAGCCGGATTTAAACAAACGATTTATTCAATAGCGCGAAGTGTAAATAGGCCGACGGGGCTTTCTGTTAGCTGAAAAAAATTGCAAAATAAACATTAGATATCATGAGCTATCTAGTAGGTAGGTAGTTATACATATGTATTAAAATAGTAGGTCGGTAATATTTGACTAATGCAATTTAGGACATTCGATAAAGTGTACGATTTACTTATGGTTATAATTATAATTGCTTAAGCTTGCATGGCCATAGTTTAATACTATTTCTATAGGTACCTACTTACTAGCAATACTATAAAGTATAAATTGTTTACATAAGAAAATCGTTGAATCGATGCAATACCTGCAGTAGTCAGCAACGCCATTGTAGCATTGTAGAGTTATCTAAGGAGCTGTAAAAATGCTTTTATCTACAATTTCGAGGGTGGCTAGTTCTGCATGTAGAAAAATGGATATAGTTGGTTGTATTGGTACTGTGGAGGGTTTTCCGATATGTTTCAATGTAATCAGGAAAAACAAAAAAAAAGTAGCTAGAGGTAGGAAAAATATTCGTATGGATAAACTAAAATATTTACTCAAAACTAGTTTTGACAAAATTAATTTTGATTTTTTTTATATAAATCAAAAATTAATAGGTAAACCACACAGCAACCTGTTTAAAAATATTATTAAAATGTCTAATGTAATCATTACAAAATTCAGTCTGAGATTAACTATTCTTACAACTGTTTAAATATTGTAAAGACATAGGTTTGTAGTCAAGATTTTTTTTTCATCTAAGTTCAAATTTTTACAAAAATGTGTAAATTATAAAATTCATACAAATTTAATTTTACCGCCTGAGGTTGAAGTATTTAATTTCAATATTTCTCATTAGTTGGTCTTATAACAATCCTAAAATACAATTAGTCACAATTATGCATAATATGAATTTCAGTATAATAATATACATGTGATGTTTTTGGAAAAAAAATAGTTTATCATGCCATACACCTACTAGGTATAATAAAAAAATAAACTATTAAAAATAGTAACAAATGCAACCAAATAAATTTTAAAATATCGTTAGAAAAAGAGTTTGGTAACACTATACAGCCTGAGCTCAGAATTATTTTTTGTATGCAATGATTAATTATTCAGAATTAACATTTCAAATTTAAATCACAGACATTATAATTTACAGTTATGTAGGTACACAAGGACATTTTGAAATCTGCTAATTACCTATGTAAAAAAGCGACTTCTCCGAAGTTAATTATTATTTATTATATTTGTTTGTTTTATTTTCAATAAATTACATCTTAATGTTTTGATCCTTACTACTTATAATAATTTAGTTTTGGTTTCATGGAACTATTTATATGAAGTGAAGCGCCTATTTTAAAATACCTACATGGCTACATACAACTAACATCACAGTTTTTTAAAACTTTTCTAATTTGTTGTCCCATTGTACTACAATACTTAACTAGTGTGCAATAATATTTAATATTATTTTTGAAAAATTGTGGTTGGTTTCAAAATCTTACATCTACCATACAAAATATATTTCGAATGCAGCCATCATAAGGTCCTTCAATACCACATACAATGGTCGATTACATTTTCAATAAATGTATGTTTTCATTTTAAAAAGCAAAAATTTTAAAAAGTAAGAAATATTAGGTATAAAATATAATATTTTTTCAAATATGTTGTTTTGCAATAATTACCTAGGTACTTCAAATTGTGTAAAAATAAGACGTTTTTAGGAACACATACATTTACCGAAGGTAATTAAAGGTAGGTAAGTGTTAAAAGTAGGCAGGCATATAATTAACTTGTTTGTGTATAAGTTTACATTAATAAAATAACCTGCAAAAAACTCGTCATCCAAATCTTCGAATTCAGCCTCGGACATAATTTTGTTGATTTGCATCTTAATTGTCGCCTGTCGTTTGGCCGTAAATGTGCTCATCGTCTTGGCCCAGGCGAGAAATATGTGCTCCTGTGCACTAAAATCCGCCGGTCCTTTCTTGACATCCGGCTTGGGCTGTGGCAGTTCAGGTAGAACGTCCGACTGACCGTCATCTTCGTCATCTCCTGTGCAGCTTGTATCGCCGTCAGCTTCTGTGTTACCTTCTTCGCCTTTTTCACTGCCTTCGCTGGACTCCATCCGTCTCTTCTTGACACCGGACGGCCCAGCATCTTCCGGTGACACCTCCTCCTCGTCTGTCGCAATCTCGTCATCTGCTGAATTGTCATCGTCATTGTCGTCGTCATCGTCTTCTTCTTCTTCGTTGTTTACTTCGTCGTTGGGGAACCGGCCGATCATCCTTTGAATGGCGGCGGTGATACTTCTGCCCAGCTGGTTATTGAAAGCTTCATCCTCGTCGTTAGAACTACGGTGCGGCGATGACGGCGACATTATGCCGTTCAAGTTTTCCAAAAACTGCGGCAATCGTGACGCTGGCACTATGAACTCGGGACCCATGAACCCAATATTGGACATGACCGGGATTTCCATGATATCCACGGGACTCACGCGTGGTATCTCGAGGGTAGGCTCCGGTATCGGGTGCGTGAGTTGAGTGTTTGCGGCAGGTCTCGAATTTGCTGGCGTCGAGTTTGCATTTGAAAGTCCTTCATAGCTTGTCGATGTCGGCAGCGTATGTGAGTATTGAACTATCGGAAGCTGTCCTACAAAACCGGCACCCTGCAGTTCTGGCCCCTGCCCGGTGGGTAGCGGGAACGGAAATTCGGAGCCAGAAGTCGCGTCATCGTTAGACTGTCCGCTTATTATGTGCATAGGCTGGAGAGCTGTAATCGGGATATGTGGCATATTCATGCCGGGTGTTAGCTGTGTCGCGGATCGGAATTCCGGAATTTGGCTGTAGAAAAACGATTCGAACATTATCATTTTAATGAGTCATTTATCCCAAAACAAACACATATTTTTTATGAATGCAGGTAAAGTATAAGCTATAACGCAAAACATATTTAAGTGAAACAACTGCATTGGATATGATCTAAAATAGAAAAAATTTTCATTTCCAAATAAACTGGTTGCCACAATACCAAATAATATATTTTTTTAAACATTCGAAAATAATTTAGAAAATTGTATTAAATAAACAATTTGCAGAAAAGTTATTTTTACTATGATCAAACCAAACTATATATTTAAGGACTGTTATTAGATACACATTTTAAACAGTAAATCAAAATTATTGATTATTTCATTTTTAATGAATATTGATGTACCGATTTTCATTTTTTTTTTTAAATAAGGTAAATGCTAAAAACAATTTTAACATATTTTAAAATGTATTTTGTACATTTAAAAGTCTTAACCTGCTTAACGTTGCAAGATTTTTAATATTTCCAAAAAGACTCTTAAGTATGCAAAATAAAATGTCTTATTTTAATTCACTGTGATTAGTAACGCGTATTGCGCGGACGTCATACCCGCATGTGTTGTTTACGCCTTACAAGATGTTGTAATAACTAATAAGTACCTACTACCTACTTCCAGTTACGGATGTGCAAGATCCAAGTTGCTATATAGATATAAGTCCTGAACCATCCATACCCTGATAATTAGGTACATTATATTCGTGTAATTACACTATTTTCAAGTGAACTTCGTGCCGTCTAATAAATAAAACTCGGTGTTTTAATGATTTTAATGAACGTTTTTTTATCCAATCGATATGAAACAGATTTTTCCATGGTCAAAACAAAGATAAAAGAAACGCAAAAATTGTATACCATAATATTATGATATATTTATTTAAAAATAATCGTTTAAATAAATTGCTCAACAAATAATATTGCATTTTTTTGTAGTTGAGTTTGGAATAAACGTTTGGGTAAAATCCCAACAAAAATATATACAAAAATCGGCTTACTTCAAAATTATTTACTAACTTCGTTTCTGTCTTCTGATCGAAAATTTAAAATAAAATTTAAATTGCAAAAAGTGCAAGCAATTATCCTGCAATTATCCTGCCCCAAATAAGTTGCTAAGGAAATAAACATTGATTAAAAAATATACATATTCCATGTGCCTGGTCCACTCCTAAGCATGTTTTCCGGCTAAAACTTAATAAAATACAATGCGGTTCCTACAAAGTATTATATGTTGTATATTTTCAACATTGTGAATTTGTGTCAGAATTTCGTTTCACTGAACTTTTCGATCTACTCAATTTAGAAGAATACATTAAATATCTTTACTTCGGCGAGTTACCGTCTGTAATTGTAATATATCCGTAATGTTACTTCTACAGGTCAACAACGTTTTATAACACCTATACATATATAAATTATATTTAGAGAGATCATATCTTAAACTATTGAAGAGTATATTAAAACTGTGGCTTCGAGCGTTTGTTATTCAACAAATTACAGCAACATAATATGAGACTCGAATGAGATTAATGAGAATAACAATTGGTCTCTACATTTACACTTCACCCATTGATTTTTATAAACAATAATACATGAGTTTTACTATTATATAAATTAGGACAGTGTATATTATATTATGGTAAGGTACCGTATCGCAATACTTACAATTGTTTGCGAACATATGGCTTAAAGATACGCATAGGCTTCGTCCACGGCCATTTCATGAATCGTTCCAAAACCCTTTCAGACGAATCGTCGTTGCTCAGTTTTCTAATAAAATTAGCATACTTGTTTAATATTTGGTCCCACTTGCGCTGCAGAGTTTTGCCTGTAAATGAACATGAGTCATGTGTTATATTATATACATAGTGTTTTGAACTTTTGGAACCGTCACAGACATTTCTACTGGGCAAAATATTCATCTATCTACATTATGCTCATCTATCGGCATATTTTTTACAAACTTTCAACCTACTATTTATATTAATGTTAGATAGGAAAAAGAACTGCATGTCTTTATACATAATATAAAGCGAGTAGATGTTCAGAATAATAAGCAAATGGTAGGTACATGGAACATATAAAAAAAAAAATAGTAATAGCAGCTAGGAGTACAATAATTATTGGTGGTGTTCTTATTTGATTTTACAATTAATACCTAAACATTCAAACTATTTCTCTACTACTATTAACTATATTATACTATTAAATAATTACTATCTTTAATATTTATTCCCGAGTTTGGGCTAATGCTGAATATATTTTATTTCTAACTTATTATAATTGACAAACATCGCAATAAATTGATGAGTTGTATAACATATACAATTAAAATTATTAATAAATGCACAATACTAAGATCTATTGAAGCCTTACAAAATAGGAAAAACATAACATTTTTAAATAAATAAACTTAACAAAAAGATTAGTATCTCAAATTTCAAAGCTTAAACTTTTATAATTTATAAATTATAAACTAAATATAGATATATAAATGTTTAATAATAACTTATAACTAATTGAAATTGAGCATAAAGCATAAATATATAACTGCAATAACTTGTTGAGCAGTGGAGAAGAACTGAACATTTAATTAGCAATAGATAATTGTCTAAATTAGAATTTATAAAATTGACAATTATAAATCTTGATCTTGACGATGAATAAATCGTAATATCATAAATCATAGTTATGTATAATTTTATATATATTTTTTTTTTTAGTGCTGATAAACATTTTTAATCTTGGCCTAAAGCTTAAAAATCGAATACAATATAAGTTATAATTATAATAGATTAAAAATATAAAAACGTTTTTAATAGGCGTTTTTTTTTTTTTAATTTTAATTTGCATTTTATTTTTAAATAATTATAGCAAAGCGATTACAAAATAATTATGTAACAAAACAAAAAACAGACAAAAAAAAATTTTAATTAAATTAACAGACAATATGAAATAATTAAATATTAGCGTTAAATGAGAAAGCCAGCGGTATGAATGAATTGGATAAGAGAACGGATGATATGGATGAAACGGGAGTTGAAAAGAAGATTAGAATCGGGAGGAAAATTATAGGTGTTTTAAGTTAACATTTTGACAAAATTACGAAAATTTGAACAATTATTATGTGGTTATAATGACATTTTTATTAATTGTATATTTAAGACTTTACAATTGAATAAAATCATTTCCAAAAGTAACTTTTACTAATAATTGTTTTGAATACTACTTATATTTACTCTTTAAAGTTTGTAATGTTCGAACAATGTTCAAAATATTAAAACAAATAGGTACTTATAGGTATTTCATTTTGTTTCCCCGTTTAAAGGCGATTTGAATTATTTCAAAGATTTAAATCATTTAAAAGTCTGTTTAAGTTGTATTTGTTTGTGAAAGTACCTATATAGAAATAACTCTTATTTTTATATTTATAAAAAAGAGTTTATTTTTATTTCTTTTCAAATATATTTTAGTTCATAAAACTGAAACACAATACCTACCCAAAGTATGTCAGAAAAATTGCTATACATACACTTACTTTACTTTACTTTGTAATATTACGTGCATCAATCAAAAAAAGTTGGTCGAGAATCTCTCTTTGATTTGGTTGTTTCAAAATGTAATGACGTATATTGTAATATATTAAGTTTTAAAGTTTAATGCGATCATCAAATAAATAAAATATAACAGCTATGGATTGAGCTATCGCTATGTTTACTTACTAATTTACCTACTACATATCTCGGTAGGTAACTTCTACAGTTTTAAACTACCTTTAACAATTGTAAAACAATTCCAATTGATATGCAAAATTTAAATCTCTATAAAACAAATTTAGCTTTCAATGTTTGAGGATTGCACGTTTTCTATTAAAGTTAATTATTGTTACACCGTTTTATTATACTATTGATTAATAATTAGGCGTGTTTCGGTATTTATTGAAATATTTTAAAGGGAATTCATCGCAGCGGTGTACTCATAGTGGGGAGAATTCAGCGAGTTTCATCACGGTTTCGTTTTTAAATGTAGGTACAAAAGAAATATAGAAATATTCTTTTACAATTATTGTACGCGTATCATAGGTAAATAATGTATAAAGATAGTTCTTAGTCTTACACTAATACATATCTAATATATACTATACACGATATGTATATATAATATAACATGTATCAAACGATGCGCATGAACATAATATTTAGCCTATTTAATAATATATTCATAGTCTGCGGTAGTGTGGTCGCTATGTGAAATTGATTTACTTAAAAGTTTAACCGAGTTGATGTTTTTTTGATGCAAATGGCAAATGCTTAATAATAATCTACCTACTATTAATAAACCTACTAAATAAAATACCTATATTCGAACAGGGTTTACCATAACGTGCAGTTCTACACAAAATGCGTGGGTGGGTTGTTCTTATTTAAATGGTGTATGTAGTAAGCTATAATATAGTAACTACCTAAATATAAAAATAATATATTTGGTACCAGCGAGTTTATGAAAACAATGTCATGTCATACGAGTTATGAATAAAATTAATGATTCATTATCCAAAATATTATTGTGGTTATAATATAGGTAGTTTTGTTAGGTGATTGATAACATTAATATTGATGTAATTATATTTTAATGTGCAGTTAAATACAAGAAAACCAAGGCTTAAAATATTTCACTATTCAACTTGCAGCCTAAGAATTAAATTTTAATTATCCAGTCATAAATGATATTATGTTAATATGATTTCAAGTATAGTATGACAAATGCTAAGAGTCAAAAACTCAAAACACATTAATTCAAAATATTTCATCCAAACCAACTACTTAACCCCGAAAGATCTATTGATTTTTGTCCAACGGATGTATATCTAATTTGAATTGAAGTCCGATTTAAATAAGGTCAAAAGATTTTTCGTTATGTTGAATGATGTAAAATGTTAAATAATGTCCAAATTTAATAAAGCCCGTAGAAAAGTCCAAATAATGTAATACAATCTCATTCACTATAATTCTATCGTCTACCATGCTACAGGTATACCGTATATACCTATATAAAAGTTAAATAAACAACCTTTCTCCCCTCTAATCTCCATTAACCTATCTGAAATCGAAAGGATTACCTTTTGATTGATGAATTACCTATAAACTGAGGGTTGCTATAAGGAATGAAATTGAGGAATGAAATTGTTGTGAATTAAATTGTATTGCTTAAATATTTATAGTCTTACCAGCGATAGCCCAATTAGAGGCCAAATAGGTAGTCAATTCAATACAATTCAAAATAAATTTGAATACAATTTCCAATTACCTTTGTAATTTTAGTAAAGAATCTAATATAGGTACCTAGTATTGTTTAATGCAAATACATCTAATTCTGTTGTTATAAAGTATAATTACGTAGGCAATATCTATAAAATCATTATTAAATAAGAACCAATAATTTAATTTAATTAATTAAAATTAAATAGTTGATTATTTTGTATCCACTATACAAACGAAATTATTTGGTACGTAGGTACCTATACAGACTACAATCAAGTGTATATTTTAGAATAGGTGATACCTAATTACCTATTATAATTACTAATTAGATTACAAGTAGGAAAAAAATGTCATTAAAATAAATGTAATACCTAAGTTATTGATTTCGTTTTGTTGAAAAATGTACGAATTAATTTTAATATTGAAGGTTCTCGATACGTTTTAAAATTAAATTAAATAAAGTATTAAGTTAATAAAATATCTAGTTACTGAAACCTTAGATAACAATATGGTTGAAAACAAAATTTATAATAAACGGTTAAACGCTATTGCATTTTCTGTATTATTATTTATTCGTTTTTTTAAATATAAACTAATTTTGTGTCTAACATAACCAGAATTATAACTATCAAACTCTACGATATAGGTACTCTACGCATGGCTCAGTGTCATTACTACACTTCCATGTAGTAGACTAATTATTTTCAATCGAATCCAAACAATTGGATACTTCATACATTATTAATAATATTAAAACGAAATTACAATACACCAGTGAATACATAATATATTAGAAAAGTATGTGTTGATATTTTCATCAAATAGGTAGGCGCCTGCCGAAGTCATTGAGAGGCGACCATTATTTAATTTAAAAACACTGATCTTGTATCATATTAATCAGTTATCAGTAATTTATTAATAAAAATTATCTAACTAGTTTACGTACATTTCCCATGCAGTATACGAACACGTCCAAAACTGTTTTATTACCAACGATTGTCATTATCCCTGACTAGTGACTACGGAGAAATACAGCAGTCCCACCTTACCTAATAGGTAATATCTATTGCATGCTGATACTCATCTTGGCCAAAGTTGAACAATAAACATGTTCCCCATTATGCTTTTTAATATTTAGTACTAAGTGTAGTAATGTAAAACAAATTTTGATCAGACATAATAATTGTTGTTTCTTTGAAATGACAAAAAAACCATGCGAATTTATTTAATTCACAGCCCTGGTAATAACAATACAAAAATCTAATTTAATATTTTTTATTTAAATACCTACCTATTATATATTAAATACGTTTTTGTAACAAGTATAAAATATGGTAGCTACCCATCTATATAATAATGGACTTTAATAATATTATGTAAAAATGTCAATTATTTTGGACGTATTGTGAGAAAAAATCCATAGAAGTGCTATTGACATTTTAGAAGCAATAATGTATATCTTTGATTAAAATTACGATGTTTTACTACCTTTATTTTCATTATTGTAATTTATTTATAAATTTGTCAGGTTTTTTTTGTGTACATTATGTCATTATGTAAAATAACTATTCATCTGTATTTAATGAAAATTGTTCAACTAAAAATGTTATAAGTATAATTTTTAATAACTTACAATCAGCATTTGAACAATTTGTAAAAAAAAACATTTTATGCATTTTTATTATTCATCACATCATTTAATATAATAAATATAATATATATTCAATATGGACATCTGCTCAATTGATTTTTGACGTGTTGTAGTAATTCAAAAAATAATAATAGTAGAAATTTGATGCCTTTTATTATTACTTCAATTATCATTTTCTATCAGTACAAAGAATGAATTTTTTAAATATTTAGACAAATTTTAACTATTTATACATCGGAAATATTTACACCATTTTATCTTTTACTTACAAGTTAGTGGTAATAATAAATAATTTACTATTATAATAGGTGGGTATAAGGTATTCATACACTCGTGGCCTGTGTAATCGTGTAAATATAGCTTGTAATTACTTTAGAAACCCAATAACAATTTTAGGAGCATATTATTAAGTTGACTGTAGTAAATTTTTACCACGCCATTGGTCACGGGTTAAAACCAAATACTTCTGAACAAAATTTCTATTATTACTTTTATGAATTGTTTTTATGATTTTTCTTTTAATCCTAGACATATTTTTTATGCAAACCCATAAGACAAATATCTATCTTAACGATATTGGATTTACGTCAGCTTTTAAAAATTCGTTGAAACTTTGTCCAATTTTTTTGCTTTAACATCAAAAATATGTTCAGAATTAAGAAGTGTAATATCACAAAATGAATCATATTATATTTTATTTGTATTTGTGTTTCAACTGAAGCAAAACGGAAAACAATAGTAAGATAGATTATATCAATTTCAACCTGGTTGGTTAAGTCGGGTAATACCTACAGCTAGTAATTTATAAAATAATATAATTATACTTTTGTTAAAATACATAAATCAAGAAATGTGAGTATATGACTGTCCATAATAACAAAATGTAATACCTATTACTAAATAAAATTGTAATTTTTCACAGTTTTTGTATTCCCGGGAATATTCCTCCAAGAAATTTTTGGGGGTGTCAATTCCAATTAAACTAACAGGTAGTCATCAAGGTCATTAAATATAAAACACAAATTTTAATATTAATAAATAATTTAATACATCGGTATAAACTATAAAGTGCATAGCACATAAAGTTACTTCACCTTACACGTCTTATCACAGTGACCTACTGAATGATGAGATACACTCGAGACGTACAGCAGAGCCAGGCTTTCTGGTTGTTTTTTGTACGTACTTACATAATATAACATGTAGTTTTAGGCTAAAGTAGAAAATATATATTGTGAGTGTTGAATGATTACAATATCGAATTATCTACAGTTATAATGACTAAGTAAAAATAGCTCTTTAACACCATAATAAATATTGTATGGATATTTTAATATCAGAAACACTGCATTGAAAATATTATTATATTATTGTACTTCAATTATACAGATATTAGTTGCTACATATTTTTCGTATGATAATTTTTATATGACATGTACTTGTAATATGGCATTTAAGAAAGGCTAGGCAATTTTTTTATAGTTTCAAGTTTGATTAATTATGATGCAGCAATAACGAAATTATAAGAGCGGTACTAAATTAGTTATTATACTCAAAAGGTAATTAAAATCAGATGAAGTATTATTTTCAAAATAATTTAAATAATTTTATCCATTAGAATTTAGGGCTAGAAAATTTAAACATTTGTAAATTTTTACATAATGGCCCTAAAAAAGACTAGATAAGAAACATATTTAAAGTAATAGCTCACAACTGCAGTAAGTTGGATTTTAATTTTTAAAAATACGTGATCGATATATTTTGATCAATTGATCACACAACATAATTGTTCATCTATTATTTCGTAAGTATTATAATTTATTCTATTGGTGTCAAAATATAAAATGTATTTTATTATTTTCACAATGTCAATAAAGTAGGTAGGCAATTATTGAAAATTATATACTACTTTTTTGTATTTCAAACAATATTTAAAAAAAAATTCTTAACATTTTTGAAATAACTGTTAAAGACGCTTCATTATAAAGTCAGAAACAAATGCATATTTGTAAGGTATTAATTTAATATTATGTAGGTACCCATCTACTCCTGAGCCTTATAATAATTATGAATTAATAATATAATACAATTGGCCATTACGTTTAACAAGTAAAAAATATGTTACTCACCATTTATACCATTCATATCTTTTTTGATGACGGTATTGAAAATTTTGTTTCTTATTTCTTTATTAGAAAAATCCTTATGATCTGGGTTGTAGATCTCTGGATGTTTGCTGACTTCAATTATTAATTTCGCTACGTCTATTTTCATGGTTATTTTCTGTTGAAACTTAAACGAGTGAAATAAAAAATTGAAAACTTCAAAGTACGTATTTGTGGTTACGTAACGTTGTTTTTCGAAAATTTAACGTAGACTTTGTGTTCACAGAGGTCTGCCGATCAACGTGTCTGGGAGTACACTGAGCGCCGAAAATGTGCAAACTTCAGATGAGGTACCTACTATAATGTAAACGTTTGGATTTGACGTACGCAGCTACGCATTTTATTGATTATTTTTGTTCTATCTAACGGTAATTTGATGAACTGTTCGAGCAACAAGCTCGTTTAAGAAACCTTCCATGAATCATGAATTATACACATAATATAAACATATATGTATTATAATAATTATTATTAATTAGGCACCTACTATATTAAACCAAAATTTAAAATCAATACAACAAAAAATGATGTTTTTCTTAAATATTGTATTACATGATTAAGAAAAATATGTTTTTACCGATGTAAGTTATTATAAAGCTTAGAGTACAATATATATTATATAGTTCATATTTATCCCTATTATAAATAATATAAATTGATACAAAAATTACTACCCAAGCAAACTGATTGTTGTTATACCAAGCTACATTCACTCTATTTTTACCGTAGTATCATTGAATATGCATAATGCAATTATTATGTTCTATTTGATCACGAAAATTATAACTTTTTGAGTTTGTGCATTTATTAAAAATATAATTAATTTGCAATACTATAATTTCATCAGTTAATAGTGTAGTACAAATAATATACCTATCATAAAATATTTATCATGTTACATTTTTATTATTGACTGACAAAAAAAGGTATATTAATATTATTATAGACAGATACAATTTCTTTTATATGGTAATTGTTTTCCTTTCGAATAATGTAACTTTTATATAGATTTCCTCAATTTTATTACAATTTAAATGCACTCTAAAAAGTTCAGTATGAAATAAAACTACGAAGTCAATATTGGTTTTTAGTTTTGTAACATAGGTTTTGATATTTACACTTTTATTTATTTGTACGTTTTTACATTATAAAAACTGTACGTTTAATATTTCAAATAGAATATAAAACCATTTTGATGCGTTATTTTTATCGGACCCCTATTTATAGTGCGATTTAACTGCTTGTATACTATACTGATGAAAGTTGAATATAGATTGGAAATTAAAAATGTAACATACAAATATCACCTACATATAAACAGGTCAATATAAAACAGTGACAGTTAATAATAACTAAATAAAAGTAATTAAATTACATTTTTACAAGTTAATTTTTTTTCTATATCCTACAAATTTTTTTTTTTAATGATAATGTTAAGGCTACTACGCCAATACCTATTTTTATTAATTTGAAATAGTTACAAGTTAAATAAAAAACAAAATAGGAAGTCGCTCTGTTGTCTAAAAATTTCGAGTATAAATACTTGGTGAAAATCTCAAGTATCCAAAGTTTTTCTTTTTTGAATGAATTACAATTAACAACAAAAAACAAAATCGATTTTGTCAAAAACTAGTGTTGAGGAAATAATATTGTTTTTATCTGAGTTTTGTTATTTTTTCCTATTTTTTCCTAATTATTTTAATGATTCTGCTTGCAAATCAACCTACTGAGGTGGAACCTCGTTTTAAGTTTTATTTTTAAAATATAAATTTTTTTTAAATTTGAACTTCAAATACTTATAACAAAATTCATACCTAAATATTTTTAATATTTTTCAACTGATACAACAATATTTCAGTAACCTTTTATCGAATTATCACTCTTTTTGATACAACAAATACAATTTTATCGACATTTATAAAAGACAATTTAAATGCTCAAAAAGGTTAACAGCTCAAAGTAAAAATATTTTGAAAATGCAGTATATGAACTAGTAAAATAAAATTATGATGTTGATCTAAACTACCTGCAGTAGTTCGTTTTTGAATAACAAATTGAAAATCTAATGATGTAAAAATGTCAATTTCATAAAAATGTAATTTGACTTTTGAAATTTTTTTTAATAAATTTAGACAAACTTATAAGGAACCATGTAATTCTCGTAACTCTCTAAATCTTGTCTTCTTATATTTTAAAATCTTAAATATAAAAACAGCAATTTTTATGAATTTCTAACTCGAAATAATTTGCAAATTTTCGTGATTTTTACGAACTGTGTCAAAATTTAGTAAGCTTCCAAAGAAACACGTTTTATTGTAATTTCTTCCTATTATTTGAAAACATGTAGATGTACCTACTTTAACTTTTGTATATTAAGATTTATTATTGATTTATATTGTATAGGTGCGAGGTGCCTATGAAATTGACTAACTCAAATACGTATTGAAAAATTAAGTCCAGATAAAATATTAATGAATATGTTTACGTATCAGAATATCACACCAAACTAAACCAATAAACTGTGGGTTTACCTACCTACAATTCAGTTGTTCATTGATGTGAATTAAATTTTAGAATCATTGTTGTCATGATGATGATTAAGTTTAATCGTCCCTTCAGCTTGGCCGCACAAATCACTTTAACTCATGAATACTCAAACATTCCAAAATCCAAATGTTTGATTTTAATTAAATGTCACCGTCCAGTATGAAATATGAAAACGGCTATATCACTCAGTGTAGTGATAATTTGATATAACAAATTTATTTTGTTAATACCTATTGAAACGTGTTATAAATTAACAAAATATATTAAAGTTTTGCTCTGAGTTAAAAAAAATTGGAAAACCAACATAATGGCTGCATTAAATTTAAAATTCTTGTAATATATAAATAACGTAGTAATTATACTAGTGGTATAAAAATGTTGTGTGTTCAAATTCCATAAAAACACTGCATACATTAATATTATAATATGTACTTAGTTATTTAACAGCAGTAACTTGGGAAAATAATCAAATTATATCCTTTTACTGAAAATATTCAGTCATAATCCATTTAGTTTAAAATATGTATCATATTTCTAATCAATAAATAAGCTATTTGAAACGTCGAAGCACTTTATAATCACAGTATTTACTTATTTATTTACAGTATTTTTTAAAAAGTGATGTACATTTAAAAAATAAATGTCTTGACCTCACTTTTTGATATATTTATAGACGTTTGACATTTTAAATTTTATTTTAGTTTTTCTTCTATTTATTTTTCGATCGGCCAAAAAACTTGAAAATCGAATACAAATTCTGTCTTACATTGTTATTGTTATTCTAGCTATTTAAAATTATTAAAGATAGGTACATTTTCATGATTTTGAAAGGATTTAGGGGTACCTACCTAATAAACTTCGTCAAATTCACAACAATTTTATTACATCAGAATATGAAATAATAATTATGGGTTGCAGTTACAAAAACGTAAAAACTTTGAAAATATTAAAAATATTACAAAAATCAAAAAATATGCTTTAAATAAAAACTCAAAATGTACTGAAAATCAATAAAAGTAATAAAATGTCACTATTTATTAAAATATTTTGTATACAATACAAGCCAGGTCAAGTGAGAAATATGCCCAGGCTCCGAATGTACCGAAATTCTGCACATGCCTACACGTGAAAAAATCTTAACTTTCATATTTAATTACAAAAATTAATTATACTTTTTAGTTCTTAGCTGAATATTAAAAATCTGTCTTAAATATAGTAGTTTATTGAGTTAAAATATAACGAAAATTTATAACTAAAAACGAAATAAAGAATTAAAAAAAAATAACTCATCAATTTCAATCCTAAAAGATTGTCCCGTATTTAAGTATTTTAAATAAGTAAAAGTGAAATATTTTTTATTTCTTTTTTTGTGTTAAATGTCACTCAACTAAAAAGGTTTCTATTATACTAGCTGTTATTGTATAGCAGTCGCAAGTCAATAACCACCAACACTTTCAATAATTGAACGAACTTCACCCGGTGGGGGAATGTTAATAAATTCTTCAAAATATTCTACAACAAATGACAAAAGAATATCATTACATAATTCAATCATTTTAGGCAATTATGAAGATCGATAATGTACTTTTTAATCTAGATTAGCTATAATCGACCTGGAGACGTACATTTAAAAAAAAAATTATTAAATAAATCATAAAATGTTGTATAATATAGGTATAGAAATATATTTTACTATCTTTATCTTTTCTAAATCACCCCTACTACCACCTGAACCACACATTTTAATTATTTTGTTGCAACCTACTAATATAACGAAACAAAAATAATATGTACATGGCTGAGCAAACTAAACGGATGAGTATGGTAAACAATATAACCTATTTGAAGTAATAAATGATACAATTTTGCATTAATTTGACAAAATTAAAATAGTATAGTATAATATAAGCTTTATATATGTATTATGTATAATATACTCTACATATAATTATAAATCTGCAACAACCCCAATCATACCATTCTCAACCTTATTTCCTAGTACCATCCTTGAAGGTCATTTTCCTGTTCACTGAAGTTGAACGATTTTACAAATAATTATAATCAACTTAACAACGACAGAGAGAAATTTGCATTTTTGGTACATGGGTTAAATTTGAATTTTGCTTAGTCAAGTAATATGGATAAATATTACAGTTCGACAGAATAAGAGACATATATTATCTATTCATATGTAATTAAAACGTAATAGTTACTTAAATCTAATTAGTTAAAATATCGTAAACTAATTTTTTAAGCAAAATACTTATAGTTTGAATACCTACGTACAATAATATTTTATTCATTAAAATTTAACACATCACTAAATATACGTATGATTTTGTTGATATTTTTTTGTAGTTTGTCTTTTTTAATATGAATAAAATGTGGGTACAAATATTACTTTTTAAAACCCGGAGTTTTTTCTCAATGCTGAATTTAAAGACAGTGTACATTGTCATTGACTAAGTCACTGTAATAGATATGTTCAATTTAAATTGTGAGCTTTATTATTGATATTTTACTGCAATACGGTAGATTTCAGTAATTTATATTAATATAAATTATATTTGTCTAGATAATACTAATATAAATAAATTATTATACTATTTATTATTGTAATAGTATATATAATAATATTGTTATTACTTATTAGTTATTATCTTTAAGTTAATAAAGACTTATTTTACTAATAGGCAATGTTTAGTTTACCTAAAGGCTATATAGAAAGCTACCTCATAATAATAATCTTTATATTTTATTGTGTTTAGTAAAATATAATGGTATATGTTGAAAATATCCACGAATAATATTTTTGAATTACAACAAAATAACTAAAATCGTTCAATACCCATGTAATTTTGTCCAATTAAACTTAATTTTAAAACTTCTTTAAATGTCTAAAAAAAATGTAGATACCTTATACATTTTTTCATCTTAGTTTCAGAAATAACTATACTTAATATAAGAAACATTATATAACATTTTCAAATTGAACATTCTTACATTTTAAACTAGGTAGAAATAATTTCCAAATATTCGTGATTTTGAAGAATTTTGTAAGAATTTAAATTTCAGACACTAATAAAATAATATGAGTAGAATTTCATTCTACTCTTTTTATATTTACAAGAAAGACCTACAAATACCTTGTACTAAAATGTTAAACTCAGTTCCTAATTCCTATGAACTTTAACAATTTTATGAATTTTAAAGTAAAATAATCAGTAAATATCTATGATTTTGTTGAATTCGGTGAATGTTCGTAAATTCTAAATACCTAAGATAAAATAAATTAATATTTTAAAAAGAAAAATTTGACTGTGTATTTTTGATATGTTTTATATGCAGTAAAAACATCCTAGGTATCTTTGTATTAAATTTTAAAGTTTTCGTACTAATAAAAATATATAATTTTAACTTTTAAGTTACAAACTCATAAGCCAACTCAACATCATAATATATTTTAAAAATCATATGAAATATGTTTATTGTTTTTTTTTATTATTTATTAATTTAAGTTCTTCATATTATAAGTTGTTTTATAATTATTTAAAACTATATTATATTTATATAATTATAATTTATAAGTTATTGTAATTCAAAGTGATATAACTTTTTAAGTTTATAATGTTATAAATAAGTTATTATAGTATATAACAATATACTAAAGTTATATTAGCGTATAATATTATTGTATGAGATTGTTGATTTTTAATCACCTAAGGTTCTAGTTTTTCTGATATGATTAATAAATTATAATACAATCTTTAATATCAACCAATAGAGAGTTATGGAGTTATAAACTTAAATATAAACATTAACATATTATGGTAGTTTTTAAATTTTGGTTGATAAATGATAAGTTATTCATTATCAATGTTTTCTATGTGTGATCAGTATATTATTTCTGATCATCTATAACTGAACACGTTTAAAAAAAGAAAAATATTTTTCATAATTTCATCGAAATAGTTCAAGAAGAATGAAATTTTCAATTTTTAAATATTTAAAATTCAGAACCCTATTTAAATTTATTAGCAAGTCTAATCATTTTAGGCTCGACGAAAATAGTCGTTGATGTTTTCGAAGATTATAAATAGAGGACATTAATTTAACTTTAAGTTTGATGAATATTGTCTTGTTGAATGGATGTTACTTGATTTAATTTGAATTTGTAGTTTTGAATAATAAGACTTCACAATTAGTACGCTTAGACTGCAGTTTATTCATATAGATACCTATTCATTAGCCATTATCTACTATAATATAAATTAAGACCCCTAATTGTTCAAAATCTTTAACCATTCATTATGCTTATATAAGACAAGTAAAATTTCTAATTAACCCTCTAAAACCATAAACACTAGTAAATCAAGCTTAATTTAACCTTTGAATGTGAATGGTTTATTCATTATTAAATTCTACCAAAATAATAATAAATAAAGAATACCAATAACACTATTTATTTAGCACAGAGGTGAATGGAGTAGGCACCTCTTGTTAGTAAACAATACTCAATATTTGTATCCTGTAGTCATATTATCTAGATTTTTTTTAATTTCCATAAACCTTTTTTCCTGATGTTGTTTCGTAATTGAAAATAAATTTTACGATTTTCCCATAAAATTACAAGTTGATTCCACAAAAAAGCCATTATTGTTGAAAAAAGAATATAACAAAAGATGTTTTCTTTCTTTTAAAAATGCATTATAATATTTATCTTTAAGTAAATTATGTTGGTTACATAGGTATTCTAATGTAGAAACACACATTAGAAATAATAAACCTAAATATTATTTAATAATATGTTTCAAAATCAATAGGTTTTATTGTATTAAATTTTTATACCTACAACTGGCATAGATACATTGGTATATTATACGAAATTATTATATAATAATTTATCGTAATTTATAATCGAAATATTGTAATGATACACATCACCGTGTATTCCAAAAATACCGTATAGAAGGCTAGGTTATATCATGTTAGTGTGGGTATGAAACTATTTGGGTAGCTAACGTTTCAAAAACGAAAAAACTCAAGATTCGATCAATGACATTCTGTGGTAGGCGGACTATGGGGACAAGGGTACGAAAGGTTTCTAAAAACGAGAAATGTTTGAAATATAAAAATAATAAGTGTAAAAAAAATTATAATGTTTAAATAATTGTTAAATAATTGTTTTTCCAGATTAAAGATGTCCAAAACGATCGGTTCTGCGTGTAATACTTTTTTACTAACCTTTAAAATGTAAATTATTATTTATAGATGATTCATTTTCAATTATTCTATGTTAATACTAAGAATATATAGGAGGGTTTTAGGAGGTTAAAAATTAAATCAGGAATCTTAAGTTATTAAGTTTTTAATCAGTTTCATCTAGTAACTATGATAATCGCTAACCATTTTCCATTAGTTTTTTTTTTAAATCTTGAGATGTTCAATAGCGAATAGTGCTCACT
The DNA here is from genome assembly GCF_001856785.1 of Myzus persicae. Taxonomy (NCBI): domain Eukaryota; kingdom Metazoa; phylum Arthropoda; class Insecta; order Hemiptera; family Aphididae; genus Myzus; species Myzus persicae. The sequence continues at coordinate 75,892 of NW_019102620.1, read as the reverse complement.
AAAATTTAATTTCAGGTATTTTAAAAAAAGACGAAGATATAGTTGGTATTTGAACAAAAAAAACATTAAGTAGTTTAGTTTTTGTTATGTGTTTATTTAATCTAGTTTTTACACTTTTACGTGTATAATAGACTGTTACACATTTTTTAAATGTATGCTAATCTTTCGTAAAAAAAAAAAGTTTAAGACATTTGTCTACATAAATTATCCGAATACTAGTCACTTGGTGGTCTTCAAGAAACATCGTATAAATCTAATGTATGTTTTGTAATTTTAGGGTGGAGTGAGGAAGGTATATTGGTTTTTATAGTAAAAAAGTGCTTATTTGTATTTTATTTTTTGCGACTGTCACATAATTTGGATCAGAACAATTATTATTGCTTAACTCTTAATCTTTGAGGGTGGTTTTTGGTAGTAAATTTGATCTAGTTGGTACTTCATATAAGTTGTTTTTTATTTTTTTTTACAAGCAATAATTAAAACAACGAAAACTGTTATACCGGGGAGGCTACGAGTTCCTTGGTTTTTATTTTCAATGTAAGCTTAAAAAATAATTTATTTATTCTTTTTAAATATCATTACGAGTTCAATTAATATTAATGTTGTTAGTTAAGACATAAATGGTTTCTTTTAAACACTATAAATATATATTTGAATTGTTAAAGTTTAATATATATATATAGGTACTAACTACTAATTATACGATTATTATTATACTATCATAGAAACTAGTTCTTATACAGAATATGAAGTACCTAGATAATTATACGGTATGTTTTTACTGTATATTTAATAAAAGGATTTCATACATTAACTCTTATGAATAATACACTACATGTATTATGTATTTAATTTATGTCCAATACGTGTATGTGCAAAAGCTGAGGACTGAGGTGCTCTATAGACTATAATATAAAACTCATTAATTGTGAACCACGCGCGCTTGCAGCTCTGATGCGGTGTACACCCTGGTTCAAAGGGACGAGGGTCGGTAGAGCGATCCCATCCAGACCCCGTCGTCGGAGATACTATAAAGATATATTCTTATTTCTTATGTCTTAAGATCTCCGCGAGCCCCGCGATCACCCGCGTCCTTAGGCATCCCTGGGTGACCTTTTCCACGGCTGCAGAGCATGGCCGAATTTATAAGCAGCTCCCTTTCTATTTCAGTTTTTTCCTTTGCCCCACCTACTACACCCGTCCTCATCTAGATGGTCCTACCCGTCGAGTAACACCCCACCATAGTCAATACTATCCTCCTCCTCATCCCCATGATTTAGCGACCTCCTGCAACCCCGTTTACAGTAGCCCGGACTTGTCGTTTTTTTTCCCGAGCACGCGCGTTCCGACAAAATAATAATATAAAACTTCCAGTCACGGTGAACCCGATACATACACAGGATGTTCCCAGATTTTTCGTTTACAAAAGGAATTTACTGTGTGAGAATGATATGTAGTTAGGTATGTGCTGATGACTGAAATCGATACATACTGTCTTACGTTTTTTGTGAACACCTGTGGAATTTTAACTGTATGTTTAATTATCTATGCAAGATACTGATTAGCTCATACATTTATATTACATTTAAAAATGAGTACCAGCGTATTATGAGATTTTTTTCATTTCAACATCAAAAAGTGTCAACAGTCGTGTCAAGTATATCAAAAACGTGCACGTTTATTTAATATAATATATATTTAAGGGTGTAGGTTGGCAATTATTGGTCCACATTTTATGTACTTGCTACAATATTTTTGTGTATATTATTACCCGGATATTTACTAACCCCCCCAAAAAAATATAAAACTTGTTATATTGCCTAAACAAAATGCCTATCATAAGTTCCTTATTAATATCATAAACCTCGCATTCGCAAGCCACAAAATAATATGTTTTCAATTACACTCCCCAACGGCTAACGGGTGACCTAATATGAGATTATTCTAAAAGTTTGTTCGGGAAATTGTGAAACACCCTGTGCATTTTATTCTGGTTGCACAGTAATAGGGTATGGGTAAATAAAAAAAAACACAGAAAAAACTTTTTATAAAAAATAATGCACTCTTGTACACACAAGTTGCCCAATGGCACATATATAGTATAATACATATGTACTATGTAGGTGTATATACGGGCGATGTGTTTGGAGTTCATGACAATATATAGAGTATAGACATACACTTCAAACACAATACAATGTATATTATATAGGTGGTACGTGCCATGAACAAAATAAATATTATACAGCTTTGTGCGATGGCAGGAAGACGAAAGGTTGCATTTATTACATCATCGGTGTTGCATATTATCTTTTAATAATTAATATCATTGAAATTTGTAGTATAAGGTGAATTTATTATTTAATTATATATTAAAAAGGGATTTAGGAATGCCTTCGGAGTTCGGATTCGAAAAAAGACATTGAAAAATTATCGAATGATATAAAATAAAAACCGAATTTTCATTGTTCTATGATTTTCTTTTTTTTAAATTTAAGACACAACAACATACACAAGGAACACATTATAAATTATAACCTAGAAACAAATTTTTTTATATATATTTACTTTTTATATTTGTTAGTGGCTAATATTATTTAAATATCAGAACAATAGTACATAATATTATGTCACAATAATTCTGCCTATGAACATAAACATATAGTATTATACTTGTCCGACGTTCAAGTGGTGGTCAGAAAACATTTGTTAGCTTAATTTGATTGAATATTATATTTTTATGTTGTATTTGATACGACCTCAATCCTGCTTTTGTCATAAATAAAACTGCAAATACAGCCGATGGTGGGATGAGCACGGCTTCCTTTCAAGGGATTGCTCTCCTGGGCTACAAGTGCTATACAGTATATTATACCATTTATATTTTACTTTTTTAGACCTTGTCAAACATAAAAATAAATATAATTGAATGTGCATAAATATAATTTAATAAAAATTCACTAACTATAGCCATCAGCCATTTTATGTAAAACATCACCAATAAAAATACAAACACCGTTTTCATTATTTAATTTAGTAGGTAAAGGTCGTACATGTACTAGGTATGAAATGTGTCTGATTTTATCGTTGTGCCCGCTGAAGAATATTATAATACACACGAAGTATACCTACACAAACAGCTCGTTTCCATATTTAGATGATAAACTCGTATGCAGCTATTATACAGTAGTTGTCAGAATTAACAAATGTCCTATCGGTATATTATGTGTACTATGTACTTACATGGATATCAGATTACAAGTAAAAAAATTAATTATTTTTCAATAATCGACAAACCAATATTATACATCGTAAATCAAACAAAGTATAATATAAAGGAGTATATTTTTTAAACTGAGTTTATGTTTGAATACAATAAATTATGACGTGCCCATCATTCTACGCAATATGATTATAATGTTTGAATACGATTTAATTATTTTCATATTTTTTTTTTTTTTTGAGCGTTTCACAATACGTTCGTTATAGCTGGTCTTATAGATTATATGTATACAGTTTCACCCTTTTGTTGTCCCTGAAAATTTACTCGACGATATATAACACGCATACATAGTGTCGGGTACCGGATACGTAATGTATACAACTAAACTATTTGAGAATATATCGAGTATAATATGAAATAAACAACGAACCTACTGACAGAAATCGTTTATTTTTTATAGGTTATTCTGAAATTCGATATCAATATATTTTTACTGTATTCGTATATTGGTTGGTTTTTGTGTAGAATCATCTGAAATAGTGAAATGTTTGAGAATTTATTTTGTGTGGCTGTACTGAGTGTACCTACACCATAGTCAGTGATACTGTATGTATACCTACAGCATACGTCACAAATACTTTTTGGTAATATTATAATATGTATAACTGAATTGAATATCATAGTTTTTATTACCTCACCATACATATTATTATACGTTATAAGAAAATAGTAAAATCAACATAAAGATTAAGAATAAATCATGATAAATCAAAAACAAATGATTCCGCGATTGGAGGTTTGCTCAGATGTTTTACGTCAATTTTAAGCGTGAAACATCTGCATCAATCCGTTTCGTTGAAGCTTTAAAGGAAAAAAAACCACCAATCGATTCAAAATCAAGCAATGCAATAATTGTTTAACGAACTTCAGTTTAAAAAAAAATTACCGGGATGAAGTTGTGAGCTTTCGATCTTTTTTAGGGACTATTACTTCCACCCACGATACTGACACTGTTGTTTACGTAATAATAATTGTTCAAGCGTCGATGATAATATAAATTTTAAACACAACACAAATAATATATTTAATGTGGGTAGTAGGTATTACAAGAACTAATAAGTAATATTTTAATAAAAGAAGCTCAAAATTCCGCGACATTACAAAGTTAAATAAAATATAAAAACATGATATTTATAATATTTCTTTGTAATAGTCTATAATTATTTATTTTCAACTGCTAATTAAATTTTTAATCAATTATTATTTATTTATAATTATATTGGTTTACATTGATATTTTGCATTTTTTTTTTTTAATTTTTAGGTATTTTTATACATAATAAGTATTACATGTAAGTAATAATATAAACTTTTTCAGCCATTTTAGTTTCACTATCAAAATGTTATTTCTACCAATTTGTTGTCATTGTCGAGCAATTTAATGCAGGATACACCTCTAGGTTATTTATTTATAATATTATGTATAATTATTCTATTATTTATATATTATTATAATTTTATTTAATCATATGTTATAAAAATAACAGGTTTATTAAAAAAAAATATTATTTACCTACTGGGTATATTATTATTAAATTTTTTTTCGTCAAAAACCTTACCTATCGACTACAGTATTGCTATAATAATAAAATAAAGTAATTCAAAAACAATATGAATATATAATTGAATAATATAGGCAGACATATGAAATATCATATCTTATTATTTTCGACATAATAAGTGAAGAGATAGAAAATATGAATAATAAAAATTGTAGGTATACAATCCCACCATATCCCGCAACCACTTCGAACACCGTTTATAGTAATTATAATCAATAGTAAATGGTAAACGGTCTTGAGGGGGGCCTCTAGGTCCCCGCTGGATCCATCCCTGAATTTAGGGATTACACTGCACCCATCGAGGGTACACACTACATCTACTGTACAGCTAAACAATTACTTAATTTCCCCTCTCTTCTACATTGCATTTGTCCAGATCTATATAAGAATACTGAATATAATATTGTACCGATTTTAATTTTATAAAAACTTATTTTAATTGTTTTGAGTAAAAATTAATTAGTCCAACAGTTTCAAACACAGTACCATTAATTAATATTGTAATTTGTTGTAATTTATACAAATTATGTATTTATTAGATAGATAGATTATTCAACATTTGAACAAATTACCTGCAGTCATCGTAATAATTATCATAATATTACATATTATATTTTAGCCATTTTAGTTCGGAAGCTATATAATTGTGTTAGGTACTATAAATAATAAGTAGTTTATCATATATTTCATAATTTTATGTACATATGTAGGACGTAGAACTTTCATATTTTTCGTAGAGATATAATATAAGCATTAAACTGTAAATCATTATTGAATTCTAAATTTTGAATGCATAAATTAAACTAAGTGCTTTTATAATGGAAGTAGTCTGATATTTATTCAAATATTGTTAAGTTACTAATAACTAATAAGGCAGTATTGTACACACTGTTACAGTTTATACAGGTTGTATGCGCACCGCTTAAATTGCTTGGCCTTTATAAATTGTTAAAATATTTGTATTGGCAGGAACGTGCATTCAAATATTTCAACATTTATAATTTAATGATAATATTATACTTGTACAGCTACACATAATCGACTTGAGAGATATTTTCGGGCATTATTGATTTAAACGAAAACCAGCCGGGAAATTGCAGCTGTGCTGTTTGGTAGTTTACCACGTCATTGAGTAGGTCACTGTAATGGATGTGTGAAATTTGAAGTTTGAATTCAATGATAAATAATTGTACACCTTCCCAAAACAATTCTGAACAGAGACAGTGTGTCAACCGCGATCTCTAACAATAAATAATGTTCTGTATAATATTACCATCAATTATTTATTATTACGGTATTTCGAACTAATTATAACAAATACGCCGCCTGTGTTATATAAACTATTGATTATTATAATGTTATAGCAAATAATATATTTTATTAAAGTCATTAATTTTTAAACCATGTTTCATGTAGAGTTACATTTTCCAACCTTTAGCTTTCGCTTTTTAACCACAAAGTAATTTACAAAATATGTTCATGATTTTGACAAAAGTTGTCAACATTTTAAGTTCAAACTTGTATTATAAGCATATTGTGGTTATTATGTGTTGAATGAGGATTATAACGTGGATCGACAAAAGTGTAAATAAACAACACAATTGTTAGTTATAGTAGGTAATAATAAGTAAATAAGTAACATTTGACTATAACTAAAACACATATTATCTAAGTATTAACACTCTCTATCCATAATTAAATATCCAATTTCATTCAATGGATAATTGTTTTTGTAGCTTTTACTATTGTTTAGCTTAAAATGAGTTTTAATATTTTGAAAATTGAATTATTCATAGGAAATGATAATTTAAATAATAATGGAATATCGTTTCAAATTTATAACATTAGTGTTGTACATTTTTTCGAATAATATTAAAATAACAAAAACAGTTTGAACATAAGAATATGTTTAATATAGACATAAATAATTACTGTTTGAAATTGGAATTAGAAACAAAACACCCTGTGTCATGTAGATTATATTATTATTATAATATTATTATACAACTATTCGCAGTACATCAGACGCTGATAAGAAATTTTTATAAAACTATTTTATATATTATACACCTCTCATATATTCGTCTTGTGGAGAATAGTTCGCAGTTAGTCGTTGAATTTGTTTACGCCTCGTAACACTACAATTATTTAATATAAAATTCTTATTATTGTATTATATGTATTTATTATTTTATACCTTTAGCTTCTGTACTTATATCCATATACTACAACAGCTTATACGTTTACATATCCGATGTCACTAAAACTTAAATATCGAAAGCTTATTAAAAAAAAAAATTCTATAACCTATATACTCTGTTTTTTTGAAATTGATGTAAGAAAGCTTATGTGGAAGGTTGTATTACATTTTCATGTTTTTTGTCTTACAAACAACGATTTTATCATATGTAAATCCAATTTTTTTGATGACTATCTATAATAGTACTCATGTAGGTCATTGAATGGGTTACTATAATGGATGTGTTTAATTTGAATTTAATGATGTATCTGCTATCAACGAAAACAAAACCAGATTCTGAACTGAAGAACTCAATTTTAGTGGTTATATATGCATGGTTACCAAACAATTAATTTAATAATAATATTACTATTTAAAATTTTTTTCCTGTTTATTCAAAAAAGCATAATGAAAAATGTTTGTAACAAAGTACAAACTAGATAAACCCAGAAACCTCTCTGAAAGTTGATGATCTGATCTTTTTTTTCACCATAAAAACTAAAAAGTGTTTTCAATCTAAAATATAAACTAAAATAGATTTAATCAATTTTGTCAAAAACGGTCTTTGCGTAAATATTCCTGTTTTCCAAAATTTTTATTCGTTTTATCGTTTATTTAAAAAAAAGGTACCTATTAAGAATTATTTACTTTTTCACTATTGACCTGCCCTTCCTAAAGTACAAATTTTCCACCGGAAACCATCCTCAAAGTTTAAAAAGTATAATCGGGCTACACTGAGCCTAATTATTAAACAACTACAGCTCCGTATTATATGGAGAATAGAGAGCAAAAATTGCTAGTTATCCCTTGAATTGCACTATTATATTTGTATTATAATGTGTAACATAATTAAGTTATACCATGGCAAATGCCAAATAGCAATATAAATAATACGAATAATGTTCACATTTCTACAATTTTAATATTATATACTAATAGCGTATGATATAAACACTATATAAATAATGAATTGCAGACATTGATGTAAAACTACGTTTTTGTTTCATGCCTCACATCTTGGGTAAAATTATGTTAAAATTTTATCGATTTTGGTAACGCCGCTGATTGCTAGGCAACCAAAGAATTAATTTAACGAAAATACGCAGTTCTTCGTAATTGCTGTGCATCTTGAATGGACAAAGCGCTTTCGTTAATATTTTATGCATCCCCTATTTTTTTAATTTTTATTAAATAATACGTTGAAAGATCAAAGGATTAATGTTTAAATTTATTCATTACATATGTTGATAAAAGATAGTAGGTAGGTAGGTAGGTACTAAAGTTTACTTTTTATTACTTCGAGGAACATAAAACTCTTTTGACACATTCGTTGACTCATTGACTTCCATGAGAAGTTACCAATTGGGGAACATAATATAGGCAAAGTTTATAAGGCAAAATATTATTTAATCATTTATGAGGTAACATAAAATGGTGGATGTCAATGTCAATTCTTAGCAAAAGTGTATTCGAAATATGATTGGATATATTTTTTCATTTTACTCAATACTAATAATAATGAATTATAATAAATAATTAAGACATTTTGTAATAAATAAAACCATACAATTATATCTCGTTAGTCGCTGGACGTTGTCAATAATGCATAATATCTATTTTCTTGTCTTTGAAGGTACATACAAAAATCCGATGTAAACTTTATAATTAATCAAATTAATATCAATTATGATTAGAAATAATTACAGATTTGATAATGAGACATTTTAATCCGAGCAGTATCATTGTTTCGAAGATCTGAAAAATTTATTTTTATTTTTGTAACATACTTGGAAATGCGTCGGGGCAAATCCAACTGTAACTGTTCTGTAAGTTTCCTGCACACGAAACATAGTAGGTAAACCGTTAAGTGCATAATAATATGTAAGTTTCTACGTGGAAAGAGTCCCTATAGTACGAACTTCTTATATGAACTAAAATTCAATCATACGTAAAATCCTACACGACCACAATACCACATAGTTACACGGAGATATAATTAAATGTATTATGTACCTATTGACTTTTTGTACTGTTAAAATATATAACATAATAACTAATAAGTATTAAGTACCTATAATAACTAATACGTTATAAACTTATAACGTCATACGTGATATCAACGTATAAATAGGTTTAAGTACATGATATTGATATACTATATTTATAACTTAAGATACCAAATAGTACATATATTATAGACAATAGACATTATACAGTCTTTCTTTAAGATTCTGAATGGAGCAATAAATGAATTGATTTCACAATGATATTTGTTTTTTTTTTAATGTTTGTGTTTATCATTACATTTTGGGGCAGTAAAAATGCTATGATTTTCTTCCCAACAGCATATTATCTGGTAAGAAAGTGAATCTAGTTAGTATTTTGGGGGGTCAAAAGTAAAAGTTTTTCAATAGTTTTCAAAAACGGCAGAAAAACAAACAAACAAACAGTTAAGGAAAAATTAGAATTTTTACCTAAATCCGGGTTTCGATAAAATCGATTTTGGTTATTAGGGTAACTTTAAAACAAATGATCGTATAGACACATGAAATTTTCATTGAATAAAGTTTATATTAGCATTTTCTTTAAACCAAAAAATGTTGATTTGTTTTCTTACGTTTACGCACGTTTTCAATTTTTAATTTTTTAAATTTATTTTCATAAATATCAATCAAATTTTATTTGTTGGATCAAAATGCATGAAAATGTAATACAAGACTTAAGATTTAAAAATGATTATGTGGCTATAAATTTATAAGCTGTTCAAATTTTGTAACTAAGAATTAATATTTAATTAATATTTAAAACAAGAGTCCATGTATTTAAGTAGTTTATTCTGTAACCAAAAAATCTTAAAATATACATAAACACAGTTTTTTTTTATAGTTTTGTTAAATTTAAATTTGGAAAAACTATGTATTAACACAAAGAATAACGATTTTAGTCGTTTTGTTGTAACTTAAAATTTATATTCATGGGCATGTGAAAATTTAGAGTATCTATGCTAATATTGCTATTTTATTTTATACAGGCAATGTAGCTTTCAAATGTAATTTTTTTTAGCAAAAATGAAGTTAACCTTTTGTAGTTCTAATTCCTAATAGAAAAATAAATTGCTTTAAACACAATAATTATATCATTAAATATAATAAGTAATATCATAGGCTGACATTATAATAAATAACACAGCTTAAGTTTTTATTCGTGCAGGAACTTACAATATATTATTATGAGTGATTTGTACATGCTAGGAAGTCTCGTGTAGAAACTTATATTAGTCCAACAACATAATATGTCGTTTATGATTCCTGACAGTTTCCTTGAATCAATCGTAATATACTAATATAACGCATTTTATTTTAAAACTCGTTTGCCTATTGAATAACCGTAGGTACATCACGATCTCGCAATCCGATCTGCGTAATTCTCGGGGATCGTATAATATCAATATATTGATGACTAAATAAAGGGTCCGTATACTATAATACGATTGTAATGATTATCTCTAGATTGCGTAACAGATCAAACTTATCTATAGATCACAGGAAAATAGGCCATTTCTGATCAATTTTAAGAAGGGAACGGACATAAAACCGCTAGCAAATGCACAACTATTGATCTAGGTAATAAAATATAGTAATTAAGAGGACGCTATAACCGCATGTGTTGTCTCCGTCTTACAAGAGCGTAACATATCAAATTTTACGTACAGCAGATCAAGTTTGGCTCAGTTAGCTACTTAGCTCAGTTTAGCAGTTATGAGTAATTAAAAACTGTAAATTGTTTGTACAACTTAAAATACTCATAACTCTCTTTAAAATTAAAATATAATAAAAAGCCCATCCATCAGAAGCTCTTCGTAATAATCTTATCTTTAATTTTAATAAGAGGTCAATTCACTCTAATTTTTAAGCTAACTGATCTGCTGGACGTAAAATTTGATATGTTACGCTCTTGTAAGACGGAGACAACACATACGGGTATAGCGTCCTCATAATGTGTACCAGGTACACAGGTACACTGTACCTACTTGACTAGCTATTAGTTAGTAAATAACATCAAAACAATTTTTAGAAAATCATTAATTTATTTAAAATTTTAAAATAGTAACATATTAGTCATTAAGTAGGTACTTATAACTCAATAATGAACTATATTATAGTTCATTAGTTCCTATAGTGTATTTATTATATCTTGAGAATCAATAATGCTCATGGATTTACGACTGTCTTTTACGACAATCGATAAAAATGAATGTATAATATTATAATAATACCTTAACTTCGTAATACGTTTTGGCCTAAAGTATTTTTCAAAAAATGTTTGGCATATTTTAATTTAAAAGAAGAACGTTTGCATTCAACCCAAGTGACAGATAACATATTTAGAATAAGATATATGTATTATTAAAGTGAAGGCCACTATTTTCATTTATTTTTCCTTTATTTTTTCTCAAACTACTTTTGTGTGTTTTTTTGGAATTGTCTGTTTTATATATTTTTGCAGCTAAGAGCAAAAGCGAATGGCTTAAAATAAAAAATGTACCTATAATATTACCATAGACTATGCATATTTAGACGTCAAGGAGTCATACGACGAAAGGGCTTTATTGCTTCCAAAATGTCTCGTGAATACGGAGAGAGCCCACCGGGAAAATCCCGGTTTCCCGATAGGTCTTACGCCCATGCTGCGAATAAGTGATGACTATTAGGGTGGCAGGATGTCATCGTACAGATTTGATGGAAATGAATTACGAAATAAACGTATGTTTTCTTTCTCAAGCCCATTTTTGTCATTGGTACTACAATGATTATTAAGCTGTCCACGATCGTCCCTGTGTCCCGAAAATCTTTATCAAGACTTCAGTATATGTCCCTGAAATATAATTGGGTATTACAAATTTATAAACTCTAATTGGATGATTTAATATTGTAAATTATCTTTCTGGTTTTTCATAGGTGTTGCCATTCATGGATGTTTCGTTTTGTTTATATTTTTTTGTTTAGTCATATTTATATAATAGTGGGATAAAATTCTAGATTTGGAGTCTGATATACTTGTTTATAATATTTTAAATAATTTTTTTTTTTATAACATTTAACAGTTGTTGGTATACGTAATTTTTTAATATTTCATGTATAATAAAATTATAATTTATTAGATTATTTCTGTTATACGATATGTCGAGTGTACCTCATCAGTCATCATTGAGGGGTAAGTCACTGTGATGTATGTGTTGAATTGGAATTCAATTAATTCAAATCATTGCATGTGAAAAACGATTCTAGGTTAAGATATGGTCTATTATATTACTAAGTATAGGAGGTACTGCTTATAAATATAATATATATTTCATTTTGCTACTAAAATAATTGATTTTACTATTAGTAATTCAGAAGGTTCAGTACTTGAAATGCTCGAAAAGGCAATAACGGACAGAAAAAAAATTAAAAAATACACATTGTTTCAAAATCAATACTTTCATGCTTGGAAATAAATACTGAATATAGGCATACGCAAATACGCATGTACATATTATATATTATTATTATAATATTTATATAATAAATTGTACATATTAGATACTTCAAGTCTAAACAAAGTTTTCATTGGGAACTGGAGACTTAAAGTTAAATAGTAAATACTTATATTTGCGTTTACTAAACATTATGAAACAATTTTTAAAATAGTATTTCGGCTTTGGGGTAAGTCAAGAATAAAACGTATACTGTACATTTTAAAGTTATGTAGTTATGTCATTTTACATTATATGTAGTACAACTGCACAAGTAGGTACGATATCGATACTATGTATTTTCCCAGGAAGCAGTTATCGTTGACGACAGTCGAGAATTCGAGACGGTACTTACTAATAATATTATATGTGTACAATATACATACACTTGTCCAACGTATTTTTAATGACTTATATAATTATTTTAAAAATGGTTTTTTAATTACAATTGGGCCTGGTCAAGTGGATTTAAAATAAAATAAATACAAACGGGTCTGATCGAGTTGGGCATAAATTTAAAAAAAAGTATTCGGCCTGGGCGAGTATACATTTTTAATTTAAATTTCGGGCCGGTTTGGGTAAAAAGATGGACCCTGCAAATCTATAATACATTATACTCGTATTCATATTATTTTGATATACCGTACATTATTAATAGTCGAGAATCCCAGTATAGGTACTTTTCGTTTTTCAGATGCATTATATATATATGAGACGTTTGCCAGAAGTCCATTGTTTTTTTATTATTAGGTATACTCCCGAAATTATCCAGATAACCCTTACCCTAAACTGTCTGTCATGTTTCAGTCACTGGTGATAACAACTCAAACACCCATTTTAAGATTATGGACTTAAACAAAATACACAAAGGGTTAACTTTTTTCCGTTCAAAAGTAACTTAATTTAGTAGTTATTCTTATAAATTTTTAAATATAACAGAAACCACACATCGTAGACATATATAGTATATACTAGGTATTATGAACTGAACGGTAATCGTTGAAATTCGCATAATTTGTTCAAATTGTTGTTTACAGTTAGTAATTACACTCCGAGTACGATATTTTCTGAATTAAGATCAAACTCAAAATACATTTTGAAAAAGATTTTATCACCAGTAAAAACAAAAATTATAACTTAAAATATAAAAAAAAATTGTGTTTGTTACTCTCGTAAGCTAGCTATATCTGGTAATATATTTTTTGTGTCCCTACTCTCTATAAACATGTCCCGATTACTATTTATCGTATTATAGTCGACAGATAGCGAGGAAGAAAAATGGTTTCATTTTAATCGACGATTGACACAAAATGTTGAATTCTATCAACTGCCGAAAATCTGTAGCCCGAACGTTTGACCGTCTTGGTCGACTTAGCTGGATGCACCGCCTATATAATTCACGCAAAAGAATATGGATAGATATTTTTTTATACAAAAAGAGATGTCACAGTCACTGTATAGAAAAGACAGTCCCCGAAAAAAACGATCCAAAAATGAAGTCTCAGGATAGCATGTCTTAGTGCACGGTCACTTTTAGTTTTAAGTTCTTGAATGTTCCAGATATTAAGATTTGTGGAGTTTATTTTTGCCCGACACATAATTCTGGGACTCGGTTTCCTGAAAAAAACGAAACATTCGAATACTCGGCGTTGACGTCACCGTCACGAACACGTTCCGCGATGGAACACCACCGAACGGTGCGCGTGCGTGCGAGCGTCGCGTCCGGCTCAAACTCCGGCACCTCCACCACCGCCACCGGTACCCCGCCATGACCGCCGGTACTCGGCGGCGTCGTCCGGTCCCCACCACTCGGAAACCACTACCGTTGCCGCCACCGCCACTCCGCACCGCTGCGTGGCTGACAATGAAAGAACGTAACGAAACCCACCTGAATACTACGAAATAATAAAACCAGACCCGTCGTGACCGGGCGCCGCGCGCGCACTCGAAACACAACCGCCGCACAAGGCGACACGATCACACGCGCGCGCGTCCCGTCCCGTTGCCGTCGTCGTTTCCTCTGCAGCAGGCCGCGAACTCCTCTCGTCATCGTCCACCGAACCGAAGGCGGCCGCTGGCCATGTCGTGAACATGCGGCGGACGCGATGCGCATCAGCAGCCGGTCGTTGAACGGCGGTCGCGGCCGCGTTCTGCTGCGGCTTGTGCTTGCGCTGCTCCTGCAGCTGCACGCTTGCGCTGCCGGCTTGCAGCAGAACGCCGCGCCGACGACCGCGGCCACCGAGGACGTGGCCGCGGCCGCACCGGTGGTGCACAAGTGTTGCGGCCGCGACGAGATCGTCGTCGTCAACCGGTGCCGGAGCGCCAACGAAACCGGCTCCACGCCCTGGACGCCCGAGTTCAGCGCCAGCCACGAAGACGAACCCGTCGCCGGACAGAACAGTTTGCCGGAATCGTCCGTGCCTTACAAGTGAGTACGCACAATGAATATTGTAGGTGGATGATAATATATAGGTCAGCGGTCCTTATTTAAGGTTATTATCGTTTCGTAAATAAATTAGTCGGGTAGGTATGTGTATTACAACGATTTATATTGGTAACGTTCGCAAACCGCACGAGGCCTAGTCCCGCGGACCGTGGTATACTGGTAGATATCTGCGTAAATCGTATTCGAATTTAACGGCAACGGACCATTCGAATCGTTGCGATTTTATGTATCTGTGGACGATTTTCGTCGTCGTTTTTCTGTTTGTTCGTATTTTTACCACACGAAAAACCGTTACTAAATCGATAACACAATTGCCGCTCGACCCTCAACCCCTTAGCGCCCCCATTTCCGCGCCAATTATCTATGTGTAGCGCACGCGACGTTCCTGTACGACAATAACATTTGGAAAGCGTTTCCGGTGCGATTTCTGTAGGTACTGCACCGAAGCTACTGCCAGTTATCCATAATTCGGCGACGTTATACGAGCAATAACAATAATCGTTATGATACCATACAGTATTGTACATGGAGCATACTTCGGTTAGGTAGCCAGCTGCTCGGGTTTTATGTCACGAATATTCAAATCGATCACACCGCAAACCCATTATTGTAATATATTTTATTATGTATACCTATAGCCGGAGTACTTACACCACTGTTCCGTAAACGAGCACTCTCGACCGAACGTGTCGTATAGAATGAGAATTTAACGGTACTACACGTGAGAGTGTGCGTGTGTGTGTGTGTGTGTGTGTGTGTGTGTGTGTGTGTATGTGTGTGTGTGTGTGTGCGTGTGCGTGTATATAATATGCTGTGTAGGTACTCCGGGAGCGCACATCCGCTGTTCCGGGTGGTGGTATAATAAATAATAATAATAATACGACTCGGAGTACGTAAAATACGTGGGTACCTAATACCTATATATTATATACTCGATGTGACGACGCGTTTCGGACGTATTGTGATCATCTTATAGCTTATATTTTATTTAATATTATTATTTTATGAGCGATAATATTATCATCATCGTGTATAATGTGTGCAATGATGCAATCGAGTCGAAGGACGAGACGCGCACATAATAATAATTAATATTATTTTGTCGATTCGCCTGTATAATATACTAGGCATAAGAAATAATAATAACAACAACAATAATATTATAATAACCGGCACACATGAAGAAAGCCGTCACGACGGCGCTGACAGTGAAACAGTGTCGGTACAGAGGGTGGTCGAGGTGAGAGAGACAGACAACACACACGTCCATAACAAACACGACCATTGTCACATAATACATTAGGTATAATACTATAGTATACCATAATAAACGTATCTATGTATATTGTTTATATATGCAGTACCGGGTGCAGTACAAAAGGGTTGCTAAGTCGAAAACCAAAATAGCAAACGTTCAAAACAGTTAAAATTTATGAAGTGCACAAATAATATTGTGTTCTCAGTTAAAAATTTTTAAACAACTATTAATACATCTTTGGTTTTATATTGTACCTCTACATTTCTGCAGTGTTGTATCTTTATTTCTCCGATTTCATATTTCAGTATTAATGTGTTACCTACACATTCATGTTAAAAATGTACATTTCAATGTTCCAACTTCCTTGTTAAATATCGGTAACTATTTCATCACTAAAATTAATTTGTATTTTCTTCTATTGTCTGTCTTAGACTTTTGTGTACGAAGACGATAATTGAATAATTATAATGCCTAGTAGGTACCTCCCCCCTTATTGACACATTATCAATTATCCGTTTCATTTATGTGTTGTTATTATGTATTTATTACATTATTGCCATACAATTTATCGCTATTTTGAACGATTTGTGTTTTGTATTTTGATTATTTTATGCATACATCAACTTATTTTTTAACGGTTGCTATATTGGTTCCAATGTCGTTGTCAAAAATTGTTTTTACGTTCGAGTGATTCACTGCACAATAATAATAATAATATTATAATAATATGCGATGTTCGTCATTCGAGATTCGTTGAAAACAAGTATATGGCAAACCAATACCATATATTACAGACCCACGCGTGTTTGTTTTTTTTATCTGAAATCCAGTGACTCTACACCAACGACGATGACGTTTGAAACTCGACTTACAAATCCACACAACTCCACCAACATTTAGTACAAAATACTTTCTTTTTTCTTCTTTTTGTCTCCGTCGGAACCTGAACTTTGTTTTTTTTAAAACATTTTTTCACCTAGACTTTAATTATGGTGGTGTAGGAGGGAGAGCCTCCTGCTCTCCCTCGACTCAGATATCAGTTGACATGTCGTATAAGCAATCACTTGAACATTTTGTCCAAAAAGTGTGCGGTAGCGCTTGTCCAAAAAGTGTGCGGTAACGCTTGGATTAACTCCCTAGCCGCTAAGGTAAATAGTTGCCAAAATAAAATATTAGTGCCGGGTTGCATAAACAATCATTAAACATTAAATGGATCAATAACTAATGAGCTAATGGTCCCTTAAAAATCATTTATTGGGCCATAGTTGGTCCATTAAATTGTAGTGAACCATTTAATTAATCCAATTCAAGGCACATAGGTATATATTGGAAACAAAATTTCAAACTTTTAATTTTATTAAATTGTACTTTACTATTTAGGTTTTAATATATTAATCTTTGTAGTTTTGTAATTATCATGAATCGTTACCATAGTCATTTTTTCATTTTTTTTCGTGTGGCATATTACGTGTTTAATACCTGGTGATACCTGATACATTGAAAAACAGTTATCATTCTTCAAAAAAACTAAACAAGTAAACAATACAAACATAAAAAATGTAACATTTAAAAATTAGGAAAACCGTAAACATCATTGTTCTCATTATTTTAACCATGTTAAACAAAGGAGTTGTGTTAACTCTTGACTTTCAACACATTTAGAAGCTCTTTTTATTTTAAAATATCCCTCTGTTTAAGTTGTATAAATTAAATTATTTTTGAACATATAACCAATATAAACTATAATGTTAAATATAATATTATTGATCATAGTTAGCATAGACTACAATGGTCATTCATTGTTGTAAGAAGTAAAATGTGCATAATGCACAAATAAAATATGCAATATGTCAATATGTATAAATACATTTAAATAATATAGGTCATTACTCATTTGTTTGGATTTTTCTGTCTAAAAAGATTGTAATATTAAAATGTGTTTATGGATCATACATTGTTTTTTTGGTTTCTCGATCTGCTTTTTCGTTCTTTATTTCTTTATGTTTCAAATAATTTTTTTCCTGACTAACTCTGGTAATGGCAGTTACTTATGGTTTATGGATTTATTTTATAAACTTTTAAATTTGCTGAGTGGGTTGGTGAATATCGTACCTATAATTGTAAGACTATTAACTATTAAGACTTAAATATTTAATACCTTAAAATTAAAATACAATGTGCACAGGGCTCGATTTTCCAATTCATGTGCCCATATTTGAATATAATATACATGTACATCACGTCTTAATCATAAAAATGTACTGCATGGCACGCTCAAAATTTCTCTGGACACATAGCCTTCCAATATCAGTTTTTTTCCACTGGAGGCCATGTGAATAAGCGTAGTTTAATATTAATGGCCGACTATTGTAGGTACAGGTGCATTTTGTATAAAGCCATAATTTATATATAAGGCTTCTGCGGGGATTTAACCATAGCGCCACTTTCGACTTTCTAGATCGCCCCAATAATCCGTAAACCTATAGCTTAACCAAATAAATCATTATAATATTATTGTCATCGTTGGTGCGTTGTGATTATGTTAATAATGTGCAATAACGAAATGGTTCCGGTACCGTTCGATGTGCCTACAGCCTACTAGAGCACTAAAGCCAATCAATATTGATTTTTGAGTCGGATGCCCCGTAACGACGCTGGTGGTGGCAGTAACGACCACACGTCGATATAAAATAATAATACGATTCACACTCTCGAATTTGACAATTTTGACCACGCTGCAGACAGAGTCGGGGCGATAATAAGTACAGGTATATTGTTACTTAGGGTGAATTTGTTTTAGCACACCCCTCCTGTTACGGTCGTATACTACAGTAGCATGGCCGATTTACTTTGACGGACGTTGATTTCAATCTAAAACAAATCGAAAATATGATAGATTTCGTACGTACCGGCTTTGATGTGTTGGTTGAGTATTTCTATGTGAGGCAGTAAGTGTACCTACTCAAACCATCGAACAGAAAACGGTTTTAGCACATTTTTCCAAAACGCGTTTACAATAATTTGAATAAAACGTTATTTGAGTAAGGTAAATGCACATTAGACAGTTAAAATGACGGTAAATAGGTCTGTACATCATATTTGTTTTGTGTTAAGTTATATTTTCATTTGATTTCGCACGTTTTGCAGCTTTCGTTGTCTTGTCGAAGAACCACCCTGCTGCAGCACGGCTGCAATAATAATAATAATTGGCAAGATAACTGTGCGAGTAGCGAATGTATATAAGGACGGTTATATATATTCCGCCGTTCGTCGTGCCGTGCGTTTTTTTCTCCGTCTCATTTATTTTATGTATACTATTATTACACACACGTATGTGACTGCGTTTACGGGCATTACGAGCCGACATTCCGGAAACCGGTTTTCAAAAACGTTTGCCGATTCGCATTGTTTTGCTGTTTTTTCGTACACACAACATCCCGTGAATATAATACTACGTAGGTACATGGTAAGCGTACGCGACAGATTGCCGTTTTGCCTTCCAGACGGTGGACCATGCGCTTTGCCCACAACGCCACGACCGTGTAGGTAATGTTTATAGAATGGTGTCCTGCAGACTTTAATGTCCTCGAAAAGCTTAAAATATTATGATGCTTCCGTCCACCTCAAAGTATTCGGCCTTAACAGGACGCCACACCCGCATGACTTGTTATGTCTGTCTTACAAAATGTACAACATGGCAAATTTTACGTTCACAATAATACATTATTGTACCCTGTATAATTTCTAAAGTTAGATCTAAGGCAACTCTGAGGATTTTATTGATGTTTTTATTAAGAAGCAAGTTGCCTATGAACATTTTTTGTACATTTTAAAGTGATTATAACTTACTTAAAAACAATTATTATTACTATTATTATCGTACCTTAAATTTTATCCTGGATAAATTCACTCAATTTTTTTGAAATGACAGAGTAAAATAGATTATTGTTAACGAAAAAATGTATCTGCACATGTTGTAAGTTTGTAAGACGGATACAACACATGCAGGTTTGGTGTCCTCCCTCGTAATTCTTATGACATGCAAAACAGTTACGTTTTTAGTAGAAATATTCCAATCATTCTTAAATGTTCGGTGTAATGCGTGTCCAAAAATGTTTTGTTCTAGACTATAGAAATAATGTAGAATGTGGATTATATGAATATGGCCCGTCTACATTTCTTACCTCAGTTCATCATAGAATATAGGCTTATAAAAATAATTCAAATTCACATAAAACTATACAAAATTATCTTATCGAATAAAAAGTATTAAATTGATTTATTTTAGTTTTGTAATTTGATGTATTCATATAAAAATGGTAGCGAATATAATCGGTTGGTGCTTATAGTACCTATATATACTAATTGAACTATGATTCGTGCAGTATGGAGTATCGCGATGTACAAGCAATATACAATATACAACTACCCTGGAAATAAAACCTGCGAAAACGTCACTGATTTAAGACGTTTTGTACTTATGATTTTTTATTTTTGACGATTTTTTGGTGAAGTACTAAAAACTTACCTTTTTTATTTTATCATATTTTACAGTTTTATCTTACAAAAGGAAAAATATTTACTTTTCTATTAACAGATTATATATAATACCTAGTACGTCGTATAAATATATTATTATATGAAAAATTCTTGACATATTCCGTGTACTCTAAAATATGTATTTATATTTTATAATATGCATAATAAACGTTTATTTTTGTGTGCATTTTAAGATGAAAAACTAGTTCATATGTTTTACTCTCGTATAAAACATATTATCTCTACTCAAAAATGTATGTAAAAATCCAGACCTTCTAGTGTTATGAATTTATGATGTAGGCAACATCGTCTGGTGGATAGAAAAAAGCTTTATGACTTTTATTTATATATCTTTTATTCGAAAAGGAAGTAATAATAATAATAACAATTATAGAAGAACAGATGTGATACAAAATGTAGACATACTTGTGGCCAGCTGCAATTATTTCTGTTCATTTACTACGATGTAAGACTGCAGTGTTTATACTTTTATTGTTATTACTTATGGTTGTTTGATGACGACGATGGTATAATCATAATTACCTTTCTGAGAGCGAAGCTTCTATTGAAACCATATATTGAAGGGCTGAGGGCTATCTTTTAATTATTTCAACAACTTATATAAAAGCGATTGTTGAAATTGTTTTGAATTCAATTAATACCTAACTGAAATATTCAAAGAATTTGCTACGAGTAAAACCGTTTGTACAAAAAATAAATTAAAAAGGTTCTTCTTGTTTGCTTGTAAACCAAAATCAAAAACTATATATTTTATTAAGCAAACAAATAGGTATTGTTATTGTTTTGACGAATATATCCATTTCGCAGAGCAATAATATTTAAACTAAAAAATAAAATTTAATAGACCATTCTAAAAGCGGGCTTTCAATAATTGTATAATAGTATATCGTTTTATAGCAAGAAGCGTATATTATAATATGTAGTACCGAAGTATATTATTCTAGCGTCTAATTAAGGCTCGACATTTATTGCATTTGCATATTTATTTTGTTTAAGTAATTAATTGCTATGTAAGCTATACAAATCCATTTTATTTGCAAAAATGGCTTATTTTTGTTATTAGTACTTATGCTTTTAGTGCAATTTCCATTCTAAATGTCTTCATCAATCTTTAAGTGTACAATAATATATAATATTTAATGTTATTGTATTATGTGTATTATTTAAATGTGTGATACTATGAGAATACAAAAATAATTTTAATCTAAAAACATTGAATACTTAATTTCATTTTGTGTTTATATTTATTATGAGTGTTGCTTTGTACATTTTTTTTAATTTGCTAAATAATAGTTTGTCTGTTCAGCTTTAACATATTATTTTTAATTAGGTTCAAACCGTATAAATAAATAAGTTACATTTGTAATTTACTAAATATAGCTGTATATCCAGCCAACTGATAAACTCTTTTTTTTTCAATCGATCCTTCGTCTTTCTATTTCAGTCTTATTTGATTATAAGTACCATTTTAAGATTTCTCCATTGTGGCTATGCTGTCGTTTTCGTTTCGTGTTAATTTCAGAATTTAATTTCTGAAAAAAAGATAAGTGTTTCAATACAATTTTGAACATATTTCTCAGCAATATTACATTTTAAAAGTTTTTTAATTAATTAACAAAATAAGTTCGTTTTGCAATAATTTTCGAACCTTAATAATAATTATTTGTCGGCTTTCTATAATAAATCGTCATCGAAACTAAAATCTAAAATTTGATATTGTAGACCGACGGATTCTGGCGGGTGGGTATTATATTCGTCACGAATGAGATCTGTCGTGGGAAGTAGGAGGGGGAGGGTTTCCGCGTACACAGTGCACACTCCTCGCGGCGCTCGACAGTGTGTTGTGGCACTGACCTTAACACTGACGAATCGCTCAATACGACATAATACGCGTCTTATTATTATACAGCGTACATTATTAAAATGTAAGTGTGCCTATGTGGTGTAACGAGTTATGTGAATCGTCCCATACAAGGACAGGCTCTGCAGCCATCGCCCTCTTGGACATTTTTTACCGAGCCGATATCATGTATAATATCGTACATTTAAACCTATAAAATATTATACTATACTGTTGTGCAGTAGTGGCGCTGAACTTTAAGTACAATTATTTTACTCGTAATCCTAATTGCAAAAAAAAAATCAAGTAGTTCGTCATCACTCATGCGCAAAAAGTGGCTATGTCTGTATAGTATTTTTATAGCCTACGGTTGAGTGACTTCGGTTTATTATTATTAGCATTATGTATAATATTTACCTTCTATTATATTTTATTACCTAGCACAAAGGTTTTCAAACTTTTTTCTAGTACCTCTCTTGTGTATTATATAGATACATATCAGTATAATGTGTACCACGTATGAGTGTATGACAACTTATGACTAAAAATGTAATTATTTAAAATTGTAATTAATTTATAACAATAATAATTATAATTACAATATTTAGTAATTAGTAATTATTTACACAAAATATGAAAGAGTATTAGATCCGATGCAAGTATAAGTAAACATATTTATTTATTTATTGTCTATATACTATTACGCGGCCCCCTCACACTATAGTTTAAGAATCATTGACCTATAGCTATGATGTATAGGCATATTTTTACAATAGTCAATTATTATACGACAACTAGTAAACAAAATCGTAACTATTGTATTATCATAATCAATAGGTATCACAGAAATTATTAATAATGATGTTACACGATTTCTTTATTATTTGTCCTTATGACTCCTGTTATGGATTATATGGCGTAGGTTGACTTATTTTTATACTATCAAGGAGCGAATGTATACCGGGTGAAAGATATGGTTAGTAGCCGTGAACGTTTTGAAGAGCTAGAGTCCCATTTTACCTACTTGGATCGAATTAGTTAACGGCCATATTTAAATCATTTTCAGTCTTTAGGTTTATATTGTTATTGAGAATTGATTGGAATTATCTTCGGCTTAATATGTCACTAATTAGAGATTGGTAGAGAGTTTTTGGGGAGGTTTGTTGTTGATAATTAGGAGGACTAGAGAATGCTACAATATAGGTCAGGATTATTCTCGACACTGACGTGAAACCTTATTGGTATTTTAATAATGAAAATGTCTAAAATGTTGGGGAGCTCTCCAGTAGATGTTACTACTTTAGCCAATGTGTGGGGTTTATGTTTGGCGTTATTACCCGCTCCTACAATATTACAATTTAAAGCAAAAGCATTTTTTTAATATTGAACTTGTAACTTTATTATTTAACTTTGAAATGCTATTAGTTCTGATGTTGTTGCATTGGATTTTATAAATTCACATTATTTTTTACTTCATAAAAGAAAATAAGTTTGCCTAATTGTACTATACATATATTACTATTCCTTGTATTTTTGATTATTTGTGATTTTTAGCATATTATAGTTTATTTTCTTTAAATATTCTTGTTTAGCATATTTTTCTTATTATTAATAATGTATTAATTTTTGAATATACAGTTTTTTTGTGTGTGAACATTATTTTCAATAATAATTCGACTTTTATTTTCATATTTTTTATAGTGGTTTATAGCTCTTAACATACTGAATAATATTTGTCAACACAGAATAATCATATAGTGATAAAATGGTAAAAAAAATTAATTGTAACAAATAAAACATTTTTGAAAAAAATAATCTTGCATATTTTATCATTTTATAAATTATTGCCTAACCTATATATTATATACATGGCCCTAATTTTTAAAAACCAAATGAATAACAAATAAACATTTGAGGTTGGTAACTCATAATTATATTATTGAATACGTTAAATAAGTTAAATGTACATATTTTGTTCGAAACATCTTTTCAAAAAATTATAATATTTTAAGCTAGGGGGTCAACAATATTCGATTGCAGACTATAGTTCAGTGTTGAGTGCAATGAACGTTTTAGTAAAACTAAAAAGTAGAAAGTTAATTTTACGATCCGTTATACAATTGCACTTTAAAATTGAATCACCTTTTAAATTATTTATCTAAACACTTATTTAAATAAATTCAACAAGTGCAAAGTACTATTTTCATGGTTTTAATTTTAAATATTCATATTGTGATGATTGTATTATACTATAATTAGTATAATACTATTGATACTGTAAAATATAGTGTGCATTAAATTAATAATTTACCTACGTAATTGTGTGTAAAAAATAAAGTCACAAAATTAAAAAATTGTTAATAACGTATATATCAAACTCTTTGGTATAAAATCCATTGTGTACAATTCGTTGAAAAGTAAGTGCCCAACTCCCAAATATTGATTGTTCTGAAAATAATTATGATATTGAAAATGAAAATAAAACTGTTTCGACTTATCTTCCTAAAACTTTATTTTTTTTTATCAAATTTAAAATAAACTAAATTTATAAGACTTAAGGGAAGTTAGACTCTTTTTGGTTTGGGGCTGTTGTATAATGTCCAATTGGTCTGAGTACTTTTTTTTAAGTTCAATGACACTGCACACAAGAGGTCAGACTTGTATATGTATATAGTACCTACCTCATTTATTTTATTTCCATTTCGTTGAATTGGGTTGTATTTATTTTTTTTATCCTGTGGGGTGAATTACATTTTATTTCAGAAGTAAGAGGAAGAATATAACCTTGATTTTATAAAATTCTTTATCGAATATTGTCAATATCGGTATAAAAATACATAAGACCATGTTATTCTTTTTGTGCCTTTTACAACATGGGTACATGATACACATATAAACTTTTATTTAACTTTTAAATTATTTCCTCCCAATATATTTTTTAGAAAACGAATTTTAGTTTATCATCTATTTATAATAATCTATCATAAAATATTCTGCATTTCCTATTTCCTTACCCGCAGTAGGTATTGATAGTTATATTCTTATTATTGAATTATAACTATTACTAATTTACATATGTTTATAGTCAGTTAAGATCTTATATGTGCATGTGTGTGATATCATAATGTATGGTATAAAATGTATTGTTAATACATCTGTAAATCATTCGAGGATTTCTATTCTTCGCTGTCGGCTTTTGTTTTTTGTAATATTGCTTAACTTATAATCTGTAATATAATATATGTATCTAATAACTTGTTAAACCTCTAATGCTTATTTATTTATATAAATTATGCAATTAGTATAATACATAAGATTGTACAATATTATTGTACGCTATTCTTATGTAATGTGTATTAAGTTCTGCAGTTATAAATGATTAGGTATTTGAGCAAAAATGTGTATTTAAAAAACATAAATAAAAAGCATGGTGTATTGTCCAAGACAGCTATTCGCTGTGTTAGAGATAAAGTCGAGTGTAAGTAGAACGAGATTGTTTTGACAAATGGAATTCGAGTTGATAAGCATTTATATTATTATTATACGAGTATAATTTATGATTCATAATCATATTATTATAAATTCCGGGATAAATTCAAACGTTTACAAATTTAAAATTAACCAACGATAAATAATAACAATGGTTATTACTTATTGGTTGTTGATGAAAGATGTTTGAAAAGCAGTTAATTTGTTATTGCGTTATTTGCCAATAGTGAACCGACCAGCTGATGCAATTATTATAGATTTAACGGCTTGAACCAAAAGCAATCGCCCGTGGGTCGTGTTTAATCTGGAGATTACTGCTTTGAAAACTCATTTCTAAAAGGTCGTATACTAAATTACGTATTATATATATAGAACACTAAGATGTCTTGAAGCTGTACAACTCCAATCTAATGAGCGTTTCATGACTGTTTGTGTTTGTCAAACGTATTATACGACCATAGGGCGGCAGTTTCCAAGCATTTTCTACTCAAAGATTTAAGACATAACGCTCATCACTTTCGAAAATTAATTTTAAAAAATTGAATGAAATCAGTTCTGTCGACTATAAATCTATAGAGCAATCTATAATTATGTAATCTAACGAATATTGAATACGTAATTCCGATTTATTTACTTTCGGAAATATATAATACATGTATTTTATGCCCACGCCTATAAAAACCATTAATACACACATAATCAATTTTTCGCACCTTGAAGTGATATTTTTTGACATCCACCAAACATGATAAAAATACCTATCGTTCCGGTTGGTTTTGCCGTTCTCAAATTTTAAGCATACAAATAATATGCCCTACAAAATAATAAGTAGTTATAATTAGATTTTAGATTTATAGACAAAGTGAATTTCTTAGTGCAAATCACAAATTAAATCCATAAATATTTGGGCTGGCCTCATATTTTTTTATCGATATTGGTATAAAACTAATCAAAGTAATTAAAAATGAAATAATTTCAGTTTTGTACCTATAAAAAAAAATCGAATACAATGATATAATCTCTATAATCTGAAATGTGTACTTATTTACATAATTCTATTTCGATAAGACCTGGAAAGAATTACAAATAAGACCGGTTTTATCAAATAGATGTTATGTATAAATTATCGAAAGTTATTTTGCCATATTTTATGAAGTTATTTCACCTTTTACGAAAATGAATGTGTAAAATAATATAATTATACTTACGACTTATCCATATACTATAGGTACTACAAGGTTCAATTTAAGTGTCTAGACTCATATAATTTCAAAAGTTTCAACTTTTTTGAAAACATTTTTTCTTACGTAATTGTATGTCGTTGCATAAACGATATTTCTTTAAAAAATTGTTTATTGTTATCTTTTTTTAAAGTTACCTAATTACTTTTTTAAATGGAAACATACATTTTAAATTTAATATTCTGAAGCCGATAATTTTTTGGAGTAGGTACTTTAATACATGATAATTTAATTTCAGACTTGAGGTTAATTAGGTAGTGATATATATTTAATGTTTAGATGAGCGTAGTAGTGCGGACCAATATTTTTCAGGTGTACCCCTCCCTGTGCAACTCAACTCCGCTCTTCTAACTTAATGTAAAAATAATATTTTTCAAACAAACTAAAACATTTTATAATACTGTGTGTAGGCATTTGAATAGATCACTTTGTACCTACATATAGGCGTTTTAAATCAAAGTGGTTTCATTTTTTTCATCAAATAGTTTTAGGTTATTATTTATTATCAAGTATTTATTTCATACTTTTTTCCGTAGAAGTGTAAGAAAATATTTTTTTGAATCCTATTAAACTACATCAATAGTATGATAATATATGCCTATGGTTCTGAAGTAAGTATTATGTATTTTTAAAATCTTGTTAGGTACTTTTCGTTGATTTTGAATGTTTTCGATTTGTAATCCCATATTTAATACATTCGGTTTAAATGCTATACTATATTTTAATTGTGTATATTTAATAAAGAACAAATGTCTTAGTAATAAATACTACTTAATACTTGGGTACTTAATATCATACAAACAAAATAATTTAGAAGACGGTCTATGCTATAGTTTTGTTCGTGTACCTTGAATAAAAAAAATGTTTCCCTTTTAGCTACAATAGTTTATAGTAGGTATATAATATTATCCGTACTAAAACTAAATATAAAAGACATCCTTTTGGAAAAGTATTTCATCGTAACAAAGGAAATGATTCGATAATTTATTTCTATCGTTACTAAACCGATATCCGTTTACTATTATAAGTACCTGTACTCTTTAACCATTGTGTTCCTACGGGCCTGATCGTGTCTTTTATTTGAGAAATGTGAGACCCTTCGTATCATACTTTCATCGGCCAAGCTAAAAATTCCAAATATTAAAGTATGGTATTGTTTTTAACATTTTAATCGATCAATATTTAAAATAAAATGCTTACCTGCTTACCGATAAATATTTTTCATTTTTCCAACGAGTATGACCACTCCAATATAATTCAAACTGAATTGTATTACCCATACATTGAATTCCACGGTGAAGTACATTTTTCACATTAGGTTTACGAATATTGGATCAATAGATTTCATCGTTGCCGTTAAAGCGATTATTGTTTAGATTTAACTTTAAAGGATCATTATTTTCATCTTCAAGTATCCACATTGTAAATATTAAATACAGATTATGTTAAAAAGTAATTAATTAAAGTCGATTTATTAGTTGTATAAAACGAATACTCAACCGTTGAGTCAAATACCGCTCAAAAATAAATTACGACCACGATATGAAAAATCTATTTTGTTTCGATTTATAACCGCCATGACGTGTATACATTTATAATTCATTAAAACTTCCCTTTTTGCAGTGAATTTTCCTTTTTATATGGATAAATATATTATATATTTTCGGTATTTCATTAAAAATCATCAATATTATTGTATAATACTATTAATACTACAGTGTTTACCTACTTATGCCAGCACGGGCTACAGATGTAACAGCTGCATAAAGACAATAAACATCGATATTTATTTTTTTCGTTTTCTTTTTATTAAATTAGAGTTTTCTTGACATGGTCATCAAAATATAATATTGTTAGAATATAATCGGATCTTTCGCTTAAGCTCATAGGTAGCCTTTGAACAAGTATAAATTAATGTAAGTACCTAGCTATAAATAGATATAACGATTTTCCTTTCTTGTTTAGGTCAACTATAAAACTGGGTAGAGGTTTTTTTACACGGCAGTTTGACTTTTGACAATATTTAGAGGGCGTGATACACATTATCATGCATTATGTTCATCATGTTATATACGCATATAGGTACCTAGTATTACCTACAAGTGGTTGTATATTTTATAATTTAAGTTACCACAGTAAGCAATGATAATGAAATAAAATGAAAATTGTGAATAATCTTTCACATTTGAATAATGAATACTTTTATTATTTCTTATACGAAGTATATTAAAAAAAATAATATCAAACTTTTCTCAATATCCGCAGAAATGGTATAGAAAATTCATTCCAATTGGTTCAGCTGTTCTGGGATTTAAGTACCGCATCATTGTTCGCAATTTAATAAGGAGCATATTTTGCTGAACGCTACATAATGCTATAATTATAATATTATATGATATGACGTGTTATAACTTGTTGTATCATACCATATGAAATTATTTATTCTCAAACAATGTTTATTCCAAGTTGATTGAATTGTTATGTTGACTATTGTGATTTACAGCAAATAATAAAAAAAAAAAACCTTGAATTAAATTGCTTTTCTGATTTTTTTCACAAAACGAATATAAAAACGAATTGATTTTTTTATGTAATCTAAAGCAGTATGTTGTTTAAAATACGTTCAGCCATTCGTGTAGGCAGTGCCTTACACTTAGTTTAGGAAGGGTGATATTATAAAAATATATATACATGTTTATATGTACAATGTACATTTACTCCCTTGTTGCCCCGGGCGAGAAACCCCATAAGTTTGGTGGTAAATTGTATCAAAGTTTACTCAGACGCAATTAACCGACCGACATCAGTGTTCGTAACTTTGGGGAAAATAATATAAAAAACAGATAGTAAAATAACATATTACACTACCTACAAGGGTATACAAAGTTCTTTACTAGCATTCCATTAACGTAGAAAGAAATAATTTAGAAAACAAAATGCCGCGTCTTGATTGTTATAATAGTTGAACACATTTTAACAACTGTTACTAATATAGAAACTTTATTGTATTATGGTGTTATATCGAATATTAATATGATGCGTCTCGAAAACAAATAAATGAGTCTTTCAGTCTTTGCCACAATTATATGGACATTATGTACCTAAAGTCTAATGAAATATTGAGTAACATGTAGTGAACCAAAACAACTTTTTCAGAATAAATTCACTTAAGAACCCATTGAACAGTTTCAATATAGCCTCATAACGTATTATAGGTATATAGCCATATAAGTATACAATAAAGTATAATATTAACAATTCGAGATTATATTTCGAGATTTATATTTTTTTTATTATATTATATTATATTATATTTTTTTTTATATAATTTTGAACATAATTATACAAAATAAAAATTATTAATGATAAATAAAAAATGCAATCATCAATCAAATTATGTATTTATTGCATACTATACTTAATCTATCCGTAATGTTTTTAGATTTTATTCTTGGAAATATAAAATTTAATTTTTGTACATCGTGGTGTACAAAGAAACATTATAAATAACTATATACGTAGGTATTGATCAAAATTCCGTACAAATGTTATAAAGTGATTTGGTATTATGCTGCACGTATCCATGTCCTGAATAATATTATATTTACATATTGTACAACTTTGACGTGTAGAGGATTGAATTGAATTGTAATTTTGACTTTTATTAATTTATACACAAAGAGCTTGTAAACAATATTTGTGAGAAGAAAATTGATTCGCTTTCTCTTGCACCGTATATACTTTGTTATTAGCTCTTGAAAGTCAATTAAACAACACTCGTGTTGAGTTTTACAGTATTTTAAATTTAATTATTCTAAAATAGTATATCAATGGAAAATTAATACATCCGCCGTACAGCCGAATAAAAGTGTAATGATTATAATATTGCCCCTGAAATATTAGAAAACATCATCATAATCTAGAAATCAGAATATACTACCGTGGTGTGTTTAACGACGAATCGTTGTCAAATGCGAAATTAAAATAAAATTAGTGATTTGTATTATTATTTGTTGGTATGCACGCATGGTCAATTATTGTGAAATTAAAAAACGATAACGCACAATTGTCCGCACTATGGAGCTGCAATGAGCATGTGTATACATAATATACCAATAATAAGCACTTCAAAACTGCGATCTTAATTAAGAATAATGACGATTGTACACAGTCGTAAGAAATTAGAATTTTGCATACTGCACATAAAAACAAACATAACATTCTTTAAGGGACATAAAGGGAAATCATTGTGATTGTTCGTTCATATTCAATGTACAACCTGTACCCTAAGACCTGTACTAATCATCATTTCCCATATTAAAATGAAGGTGTATAAGTGTAGTACTTAAGTATTATGGAGAACTTTACAAATGACAATATGGTAATATTCAATTATTTACCGCAAAACGTCTACATAGATAGTATAAACCATCAATCAAATAGTTCTAAACGTGTCTCACATCGATTTTCAATGGCCTATTATAATGAAATGAAGAAATAAGTAGATTGAATAAGTACTGCAGCTGTGCATCTAAAACGTGATCAGTTATAATATTCATTAAACCATTATATGGATATATTATGCTATATTCACATTTTCATAACAGTTCTTGTATGAATGCATTCGTGCTTGTAATTCATATAAGATAAATAATATATAATATAAAGTGTTGTATTTCATAAATTAAATTAAGTATTTTCTGAAAATCGATTTTTTTGTTTTTATTTGTTCTATACTCGAGTAATTGTTTGTTTGAAAATTGAGGTTAATTAATTAAAAAAATATATATTCATGCAAGGTGGTTCCTTTTAATAGCGTGCACAGTATACCACATTAAGCCATATATAATTAATTTGTTAGTTTAAATGCGTGGATATAGGCTTAGTTTTTAAATATTAATTTAAGGCTTAGCATTTATAAATTATCGTATAATCATCATAGTGCAATTTTATTTTTCATGTAGGTACACAAAACAAATCTAAATAATTGTGTGTTTTTATAAATGACTATTACTGAGGTAGATATCATTTAAAAATTTTTTTAAGTGAATTTTTTAAAATAAGCATATTTGGTATTGATTTCGGTATTTTTTTATCAACCATTACACGAGAACTGAACTATTTTCACTATTTTCACATGACTTGGCCCCCATGCAGCGTCATTTATTGACAACAAAATATAACTTTCATTCCGTTTAGTAGACTGAAGACTGCTTTACTTATCACTTGACTATATAGTATGTTATGTATTTTCGGGTTCCAGGGCCCAGAGGGCAGTAGACTTTCTCGACGACCGAGGAGTTTTTCCTTCTTATCGTCCGTTAAAAACTATCTTTCGTTATTACAACAATTTAATTAACATTATTGATTTTGGTCTGCAGTGGTCGTTTGGTTCAACCGTTCGATTACGAGAGGTACCTACTCGGAACTTTCAATAAATTCGAAACATTGACGTGGCCTATATAATATGATATTATGTACTATATACCTAAACTAACCATATTCTGCTCGAGAAACAATATTATCATAGTGTGTTTACATTCTCTCGAAACGATACGACGACGGCGACCCGCAAAAAGTAAACAGCGCGACGATGAGCGCCTTGCGCGAGGTCTCCGTTCAACATCGAACCCCCGGCCGGATCAGTGGGTGGGACTATGGCTGGATATATATATATATATATATATTATGGATACGAGCGGGTGTGCGTATAATGCGTGTACGGAATCCAATAAGGCGAGGGTCCTCAATCATGTCGTCGCTGGAAAGGTGCAGATCGATATGGACCGCACGCGCTTAACCGTATAGTAATACCTACCGTCTCTAAACGTATAGGTGATGTGTGTTATGGATGGGTATAACTTATTTGTGCAGTATCGCGGTAGTCGTGGTTGTGCAGCGATATACTCGCTCTGTTGAATGCAATAATACTGCATCCGCTTCTTTGAAAATATAACACTACCTATAATATATACGGTATACCTCTAAATATATATATATGGATATAAATATGGACGGTAACGAGGAAACCCTCTCGCGTTCCAAAGCAGACAATATTTTGCAGGTGTCGTTGAGGGAATAGTGGTGTATTTATTAGGAAAGGGAGCCGGACGAGTAAAGCCGTTCGGTCACTGCACAAAAAAGAATGCGTAATGATCAGTACAAAAAAATCCAGGGAAGTCACTCTGCTGTATCTTAGGTGTCGAGTGTATTTCGGTAAGCGGGTACCGCTTTGGTGTGCATTAGTTGTTGTCGAGTGAGTCACCGTAATGGATGTGTTAAATTTTAATTCAACATTACTAATGATCGTTGTATACGAAAAACGATTCTGAGCGAAGACTGCAGTCTGTCAGCCTATATTACCTAGAATATGTTATGCTATTATTGATATTTTAGTAATTTATTTTACTATTGTAGTAATACAGTAGGTTGGATGGTTTTTTTTCCGAAAACATTGTATTCGAAATTATAATTGGGTCCATAATATTATACTTTAAAAGTTTCAAGTCCTTGTGAAAAATATTTTTAAATTACAACATAATAACTATCATCATTGTTCTTCATTAAATGTTCTCTTATGTAATTAATTTCAAAATTGTGTATAATTTTTAGATTTTTTTATTACAGTATGAAATACTTATGAGAAACAACTTTGTATTAAATGTTCAAGCTATTTAACCCAACAAAACAAATTTAATCGAAGTTAAACGAACAAAAATGTAAAAAAAAATTGAACATTGAGAAAATCTAAACATGGTCCAAACGAAAATCAAAATATTTTGAAAATTGTGTCATATTACGTCCTTAAATTATAAAATAAACATTTGGTGAAAACGAGAAATCGATAGAATATTCAATTGACATAAAAATTTGAACTTCAAACGCTCATAAATAATTAATTTGATTTTCCGGTAAACTTCATTTTGTTTGATTAATACTTTGTGATATGTCAGATTTCACCAATGCACCAATGCATATTTCGGTTATTGTAACATGTTATATTCAATAGCTCCGTGGTATATATTTCCATAACAGGATCACGGGATCGCGTGTACATAGTATATAATATAATGTATTAATGTGTAAATGCATTATGTAGCGCGTGTTTGCACATTATTGTAGTTACTACAGTTATAAATACCCATAATTTAGTGCACGTCAGTTATTTGTATATTTACTATCATAAGCCCGCCCATCCCAGTCAAATTAGTTCACCAAGCTGGGTACACTGGCATCAATTTTCCCGTCAACTAAAGTACACCAAAACCCAGATACCTATTATAATATAGCTCTGTATTTCATACTTGTACATTTTGTTCCCCGAGCGATGTTAGGTAGTCGGTAGGCAATACCATTGATTATAAATACTATATAATTATTATATTGATAATCAATGATAATACTAAATACATGATAAAATTATGTTTCTAAAACATGATATTATTTTTACTTATAAACATTTTATTTTTTTTTAAACATTTTTATACAAAATTAAACCAAAATAAATATTTTTCACTATTTCTATTAAGTATTAAGTCCATTTTCATTTTCCAATTGACTATTAAAAAGAATTGATTTTTCGATTTGAAGTACAAAAAAAAATAAATAGATTCATGACATTAATAAGTAATATAGTAACTAAATTCAAAAAATAAATGTAATTAATGTTAGAATATTATATAATTTACTTAATTTCCTATAACTTTGAAGATATAGTAGTAATTTGGTATTTTTAATTTAATTTCTAATTTAATAGTGGGTACTCAAAATAAATAAAATTATGACGAGTGAAGACGCTTAGCCTCAATATAAATATGAATTCTAATATCAAAATAACTAGGAACAAAAATACATAGTTTGAAAATCTTAAAAAATGATTTCAGTTTTCGTTAATTATTTACTGAAAAATGTTTAATATTATGATCGACTAACCGTGATTATAACCATTACCTATCGCCTATGAATTTCCTTTGTAGAGGTCTAAAATCATTAATGTCTTGCATTTCAAGATTAAACGTATCTATATATTATGATTAATAATTATTTTTCTTTTATTCAAATTTAGATTAGCTACTGGATTTCCAAATTGTAAGACGCGACAACAATGGTTGGTGTACCATTACCGTGGATCCGGCGATCGTCTGGTGTTGTATCCGAACGGAAAACTCAGACACTACGTCCTCAAACACCAGCACGGCAGCAGCGAAGAACAGCAACAGAACCGTGACTTCATCGTGGATCATGAACGTTCCTTCGACTATGAACAAGGATTTTACTGTTTGGACAAAGTAACCACTTAATATGATATTATTTTTATTGTGTATTTAATATAATATAACCGTCAGGATCTGCTCCTGCTTCGACAAGCGGATATAAAGTTTGATTGCTCTATGGGTGATTGACGTAACCAGTGGTGTGATTAAGGCTCAGTTAATTGGGTAGGAAGCGGGCTATATGGATAATATTATATTATA
Source organism: Myzus persicae (assembly GCF_001856785.1). NCBI lineage: Eukaryota > Metazoa > Arthropoda > Insecta > Hemiptera > Aphididae > Myzus > Myzus persicae. The sequence continues at coordinate 39,986 of NW_019102620.1, read as the reverse complement.
CAATATTTATACATTTCTGATTTGCGTTTATTCCGTCACACGTGAACTTAAAATTATTTGCCTGAAAATGCAGTACCTGTATATGACAACAGTCGATAATCGTCGGTATTAAACATTTATAGTAGACTTATATACTATCTAACTATACCTACAGCATGACGGAAAAAATTAACAAACATAAAGTAATATGCTATATTGGTGTACCTCATGTTCACGGCCAAATCGGCATCGGTGTTCTGAGCTCTGTGAACTATAATGGATCCTATGGTAGGTTGAATGTAGGACTTGTTCTATTTTTAACATTGCGCAAACGACTTTCTAAACTTTTCTGATACCTATATCAAAGAAAAATTTTTAAAACTTTCGTTAAACTCAGTCGATTCATTTTTTGAATTTAATTTTAGTTTATAAGCTACAAACATAAGGGCAACACTTTTCGTTGTACATTTTTACAACAAATATTAAAAATAATTCGATTTTTGTAAGCTAAAACAAAATTCATGTGTGAGCTGCAGGGTAGGCCTGACCAATACTGTCTATTGGCTTAACTTTTAAATTTTTAATGAAATCGGTTCACTGGCTTATAAGATTAGTGCGTTCAAACATTAAAACTAGCAAGGCTTTATAATATTAGTATAGATTTATAGACAGTACTTGATGATACTTAACCAAATATAAAATTACGGAGTTAAATAGGTGTAGGTATCTTGGTTATAGTGTGCCTCAACTCATCGGAAATAATCGGTGTTGGTATAACTTAGTTTGTGAACTAATTCAACCGAGATGGGCAACCACCTGTCGGGGATTGTACTTTTTTGATATCTTTTTGAACAATCTCTGAAATTGTAGTATATTATTAAATACACAGAAAAGAGAGAAAAGAAAGATAATATAGAATTAAGAAAAAAAGAAAATAGAAATGTAAATACAATTTAACTGTACGCTTATACTTAACCATTGTCGTTAAAGCATTTTGTTTAATAAAATAAAAAAATTTAAATTTAGATAATAATATCTATAATGCAATATGTATCGTCCACAATTGAGAGGGTTGCTTTAAAACATCCTTTTCATTTGTTCAAATTGTATTGCGTTTAACTCTATACGTAACAATACTTTTATTAATTAAAACCCATACAACAGACTGTTAGGTATAAATAAAAATATTGGTAGTTTTTTGAAGTACTTAATGTTTTCACCACTTCAATTTCCATCATTAATATTTCTCGCAGGTCATCGACATCGATCGTCCGGACATGAACGCACAAGTGGCGGTCATCTGTACACCACAGATACCGTCACCCTGGACAGACGCCGATTTCGTCATGCGAAGGATCGTGAATCCTGCTTGCCACGCCATCGCGGTGGCCTGCCTGCTGCTCGTCGCCGTCGTCCATTTCGTGTTGCCACAGCTCAGAGACTTGATCGGAAATATGGTGACAACTCTAGCTGGCTGTATGATCATAGCTCGGATCGCCAACATTGTCCGCATATTCGTCGAGTACAACGGTCCCGTCAGCTATTTGACAGCCGGTATGTGTATTGTTTAATGTTTGTATAGGTATTAGGTATATTTCTAGGTACCTTTAATCTACATATTTACCGCACAGTAAATACCTACTTGTACTGACCAGGGACTTATATCTTTGTTTTTTCTCTGTTCTGGTTCTGGTTCCAAACTTATTTAATTCATAAAAAAAGGATTCTGGTTTCAATCACGGTTAAAACTGGAACTAAACGGTTTTTAATTTTTTTTTAATTTATGCTTTAGTTGTTAAAATAGTAATATATATTGTACGTATCAAAATAAAATGTAGCCATTTAGATTTCAAGATTTTTAGAAAAATATATAGTTCTTAACAAAAATAATATTATAGTTTATCCAAGTACTCCTTATTTGTACTCTAAAAAATTATCAAGAAAGTAAATACAAAATTAATAATTTTAAAACTCAGCAATATTTTTAGTATATAATTATAAATTAACGGTTATTTAAAAATATTTAAAGTCGATTCCGGCATATTTTAAGGATTTTTAGTTCCAAAACCAGTTCTTTTCAGTTCAATGGGGAGCCGATACTCAGCCGTGGCTCTCCTCTCACTCAATAAAACAAAATACAGTCCAACAATTCTATGTTTTGAACATGATATTAAATTATACTATTCTGGCGTACACATGAATGTAACACTCACCTGCCATCATTCAATTTAAACATTAAATTTATAGTACTCAAATGTCAGGTAGATCCTAGAGATCCATAATCAAAATATGATTATGTAAATTGCTTGTAAATTATATGGCTACAAATACCCATAAATATCAATGTTCCAATAATAATCTCTTGTCATGTCTACATTATACAAATTATTTACAGAAAATATTCAAACATAATTACTTCGTCTAAATATAAATAAATTATTATTTTTCAATCCATACAAATTTTTACTGCAAGGGGTGGTGTCTGGGAACATGTACCAACCCTCTTCGCTCTTTCTCTCCACAGATACAACCTTGTGGTATTCAATGGTTAAACAAATATTAATTTAAAAATATCGACCAAATCTTTTCATTATAAATTACGCGATAGTTCAGACGTCTCTTTGCAGAGTTTATTAAGATTTAAAATAATAACGATCTGAAAATAACTCAGTTATATAATGAGAAGTCTTTTAAGTAATATTACTTAGGTTTCAGTAGGTGAAGTTTAAAATAATTTGTGTTTGTAATAGTAATAATAAAAACACAATACAAATCATAAATAGATTTTGTACTAAAAGAAATATGATGACTACAAATAATTATTGTTTTATTCTGAAATATTTTAAGTTCAAACTGCCAAACCGTTATTGGCTTTACATTTGTGAGCTTCAGGGACTTACAACCTCACCACACCGCAGCTAGCCACCCTTAATCCGGCTTGTCATCAGACGATGATTTTTATTTCATTTCTTTCTGTGTACCTTCCATTACAATCGTGATTCAGAATAAATTCATAAGAAATGAATGTAATCTGAAACACAGACGTATTAAAGGTACAGTTCTGTGACAGGGCTACGTGTATACCTATTATAAATTATAATCAATTCATCATCGTGCACATTGACAAGGTAAATACCATTTTACCTACGATAAACAACGAGTAAAAGTAAAGTTGTTACAACGTTGAAACGCGAAGTATATCAGTACACAGATTTAAATCAATAGTTAACTATTATCTTCTCATAATTTCATCTGATAAATATAAATAATACTATTGAGAAATAATAATAATATATTTTCTTAAGGAGATAAAAATTTATTTGTACGTAAAATAGATAATAAATAACAGATTTATTGATTTATAGGTAAATCAATATCTGGTTTCACAGGTTCATAACTTGAAAAACACAATATAATAAGACCATAATGCTTAGAATAATAATATATATATTATTATGTACCTATCGTGTTTCCGGTTCATGGTGACTACAACAGCTGTACATACCCATAATATCAGCTGCTAGGCAGATATTCGTCGCTACTTGCAACTCATACGATTGAAACTCTTTAGCATTTATTGGTAAATACTTTCATAGTTTAGTGGTTTCGTGGTCGTCGGGTGGGTGTCGTTTAACAAGTATATATGCATTATATTCCAGTTGTAAATAAAAGTGATATATTCTTCTTTAATGGGGGTAGTCGGGTATATTAATGCATAGTAATGTTGTCGTACGTCTCAATAGCACGTGAACAATGGAAATTAATTATTTCATTTATTGCTAGATATTAAAAGGAATAAGTCTCGTCGTATTTGCGACCACGGTTTATCGGTAATACCTATAGATCGAAAAGTCGTACGTGTAATAATATTTTATTGTATTTATGTCCATATAATTATATTTTTTTCCCCCTTTATAGACGCATTTCTTTACACGTCCACTCTCGGCTCGTTCTTTTGGCTGAACGCTATGGGATACTACATTTGGCGTACGTTCAAATCACGTAACGTTTTCTTGCGCATTACCGACGGACGCAAATACTGTTATTACTCGCTGTACGTGTGGGGTTGCACGTTAACCATGGGCGGCATGGCGCTTTTCGCACATCTAATATTGGACTCACGTGACAGCAACTCTAATAGAACCTATTCGTCTCATCCGTCTACCACCACGTCGATAGAAGGAGCCATAGGTAAGTGAAATCTCGAATATAATATTACACTTAATATAACACGATAGTAAATTATATATAGATTGTACGCATAGCATGTAGGTGCCTATATATAAACCTTCCTCATCAGCAAACGTGAGTTCAATACGAGAATTCTCAGTTATTTATATATTATTACGATGAGTCGTTCGACAAAATTTAAACATTATGTCATAACTGCTCGTATAGTGTTCGAAATTTGTTGCATTCGCAATATTATGATTATTTTTATTATTATTACTATTGTCTAAATTATATTATGTATTGATGAATTAGCCACAAATCAATTTCATGACTTTGCGAATGAAATATATTTTAAAGTCATTGATATATTATATTTATCCATGTTTAGACACTTTTTTTTTAATTCTTAGAGGAAAAATTATGTTAACATATTCGATGATTAGATCATTTTTAATAATAACTTGAAAATAAAGGCATTTGTTTTAGAGTTTTAACTCGTGATTGTGTCATTAATTTATTACCAACAATACATTTTTACTTAAATGCTCGAGTTGCATTATAATACTATAAGTATATATCTATTGAAGATTGATTATAGATATGAAGTCGTTAATAGTGTATTCATATATTATTATATATTTTTAATTTAAAATAGACTTAAATCTCAATATAAAAATATGCAAACCAAGATTAAAAAATAACAAAGAAGAAGAGACAAGAATATTTTTGATTTTTAAATGCATAACTGTAGATATGTATTTTTATATCACCCATTATGTATGGTTCTATCGTTCTATGAATTGCGAAAGACTATGTTTAAGGTGTCTTAGAAAACGTGTAACATAATGTACTATACAGAAATTGTTATGACCAAAAAACTAATTTAATGTTTTTTTTTTCTTCGCAGGGTGGCTCGGAATTTCCGTCATATTCGTCCCGGTTATATGCACGATTCTAGTCAATTTGTTCTTTTACGTTTCCACTAAGACAGTGATCAAACGGATGTCAACATACGGTCAAATCCATCACAAAATGAAATATAGGTAAGAGCAGTATTATTTTAATAATATAAATTAATGTAAATGGGAACATTGAAGTTGATTAAGTGTGAGTAAGTAGCACATTATATTATATCCAAGCTGATATTTTATTAAAATATTCTAAAAGTAATAATAATAAAATAATTATTGCAATTATAAAGAATTAAAAGTTAAAATTTCGGTGAAAAAATATCTTCAAAAAGTTTAAATTTGACTAAAGTTATTTTCGAGCTGCCTTGACTAATAATCAATAAAACCGTAGTTACTTTTCAACAAATTATTTCTCAACTCGACAAAATAAACTTTGGTGCTTGAAAGTTGTTAGTTAATTTTACTAAAACAATTCTTTTTTATCATACTTTTTGGAAAAAAATTCTGGACAATATTCTTAATTCTATATTTTAAACAAATATCTTTGAAATGCTAACAAAAAATAAATTAGTCATTATATTTTCTTAAAACACCCGACTTTATTTCAATTATAAATCACGAATACTGAATAATAGTAATATATTATAATTTTATATTGTTCACGACGTATAAACGGTTTCGCTAACCCACTAGGTATGATAATTTTTCTAAACAAGTACTTTATATTTTGACGATCATAATATGTAAAATCATTCTAAATGGTAGGTATGCAGATTTTACACAAGACATAAAGTAATCAGATGCTTTATACAATGTTTATAATGAAAATATTTTGTAATTATGACGGTCATACTAACTCTAAAAGTCTGCAAAATAATAATAAATAAATAAATAAAAATAATAAAAATACGATACAAATGTATTAGTTTTGCCAACTTAAAATTGATATGTTGTATGGTTGTAAGACACCGATAAACACATGCGGGTTCGGTGTCCTGTTGAGAAATAATCGTGTTCTATTTTTCAACTTTATGTACCGGTGCCTATAATACTTACTCATCGAACACTTTTTCTGGCAGGTACATGAAATAAATTTGTATATTAGCGATTAGCCCCAAGACTTCATGCGCCTTATCATTTCAATACTATTCTACAAAAACTAATATGATTTTGTATAATATTAATTTTTTTTTCATTCTATCATTACACGTATTATAATATCATATTTATAAACCTAATTAAACAAATATGTATTTATTTATGTGTTTCTATTATATTTATAAAAAATGACTACATTAACAAAAATATCTTACAACAATAAATCAATGTAAGATTCTTAAATTCCTTACTGTTTTCAGAAAATTATTAATATATCAATACTCATTAGCTTAAACAAGAATCATAAATATTCATTATTACATAACACCCGAAAAACATTTGGGTGGGAGCGGGTGTAGCCTCTGAAGTCCGTCCCCTTTTTTATGCCCAAGCCTGTTTTACTATGGTTTTACATTGAGCCTTAATAAGTGTATACGAATTATCTTTTTTTCTCGTCCACAGTTTTGACATGTTTTCCAAACTGTTCGTGATCATGGTGGTCGACCTGACGCTGTTCATCCTGTCGTGGACCCAACACGATTCGCTGTTCTACGTGCACGTCGTCTTCAATCCCATACAAGCGGCGCTGGTATTGTACGTGACCGTCATCCGACCGAAACGAGTTAAGTTTCTGCTGCGCAAAGCCTGCTGCTACGAGAGATGCATTTTGCCGTGTTGCCGACCAAAGGAAACGGACGTACAAGCTGGCACCGAATGGGGAGAGGAAATGATGGCGTTCAATACCGCCGACTATTAGCGATTTTTTTCCTCCCATTTTCATTTAACGATCGCGTAATATAAAAGTATACGTATCGTCTGTGTAGGATAGGTTTATATTGTATAATTATTCTAATAAAAACGATCGGAAGTCGTCGTATTTATATTATGACCTTAAATATAATGTAATTAATATAAATATTACGAACTCTATAATATAATTCTATATTAGATTTTGCATTTTTATAATTATAATTATTAATTTTTTTTATAAACAAATCGCCATTCCAATAAACGCAATAATAATATTTACATACATATGTGTAATATTTTGGTTGTACTTACTTATTAGTTATTACAATCGTCAATATTTTGTCTACAGTGCGTTTTAATCATTCCAAGTCAAATAATATTATTAAAAGCAGGTATATTCAATTACTTCTATTTTACTAAACGTTCAATAATTAGTAGTCTTGTCAAGTATTAAGTACCAGCTATATAAGAGAATAAGAAGAAGTATTATTTTGAAATATATTTTGTTTATATTTTATATTTGACATTTGAGTAAAAACATACGAACGAACAATGATTATTATTTCAAAAATTTATTTAAATCTAGTTCACTGCTAACTGTAACGGTCGACATAATTCAAAATGCAATTAATATAAATGTTATTACCTACTTATTATTAATTGCCTAATTTTGTTTAAATTAAATTAATTGCATTAAAAGAATAAATACCTAGTTGTAATGTGATGACTGATGACCTATGATGACTGCCATCATGTTCGACAACCGAATAAAAAAAACATTGACATTATTTTAACACTATTTTCCAACTGATTTCTAAACATAGGTAATTCATATTTATGCTTTACCTGTGTATAATACGGAATAAGTGTGCTTTTAAACACAATATCCATAGTCCACAGTACTCAATGCATAAATAATAGTAAATACATTTTACTTGAGTAAAATATCAAACAGATTTGAAGTTAAATAAAGAGGAAGGTTAAAAAATTAAAACGATTGATAATGTATTTACTGTAAAATTTAAAAATAAAAACTTGGGCAAATGGGTAGGTACCAGGCTGCTGTAAGAAGGTATCGAATAGATTACTGTAATGGATATTTTGAATTTGAATTCATTGTGTCCGTACGAAATACGATTCTGAGTAGTGCGATCTGTCAACTAAAATCTGTTACTAAATATACAGATATTATTGCTATTAAAGTAATTTCATTAACTACTATCCTACAATTTAGTAAGTTCCTAATACAGAAGGTTGAATTAATTTTTGCCGAAAAATTGTATTTGAACATGTCACTGTGTGCATACAATATAATAATATACTTATAGTTTCAAGTATCCGGAAATAACTTCATTTTAAGAACGCAAAAAAATAACTAAAATCGTTATTTTTCGTATTTAGGTATCTCATTTCGTCCAAATTTGAACTTGAAATATCAATTTAAAAAAATGTGTTTATTTATTTTTTAGATTTTTTAGTTAAATTATGAATTAATTATGAGAAACCTTTTTTTATATTTTCAACTGCAAAGATTTTTCTATAGAAATTAAACATTTTCTAGTATTTTAATTAGGTACAAAATAACTTGCACATTTATATGATTTTTATGTATTTTTTCAATGTATATTTTACTTTAAAGTATAAATGTTTATAAATAAAATCGTACCTGGGTAGGTATCTCAAATATTTTTTGGTTTTCTTATGTAACTTTTTATTTAGGCTGTTTGACACAGCAAACATTTTTTATGGATATTTAGAGAAAAAAACTAAAAAAAATTGAAAATCATAAAATGTATAGAAAATATTCAATATACTATAAATATTTAGTGAAAATTTCAAGTATTTATGGTTATTCGTTTTAAATTACAACAAAATAAGAGAATCCTTCTTTGATAAATCGTTGGCTTACTGGTGAATATTCATAATCAAAACAATATTATGAAATTCAAATGTCAGAAAATTGCACATTTACGTAAACGTTGAGTACCATTAATATTTTGTGCTGACAAGTGATTAATGTTCGTGTTTTTAATGTTTATATCTTATTTGATTTTTCTATTAAGTCACAGGTTATTCATATATTCATATATAGCTGATGACAGACGGTTAAATTGTAAAAAAATCAAAAAAACCAATCAAGGACAAATGTATAAAAATAATGGTTATGTACAATGATTTTAAAAAAACATTAATTTATCATTATCATAACTTACTATCATTATAAAATTATTCAGTCAAAATACTTGTTCATACAAAATTATTAAAACTAAATGGATCAAATAATATTATGTTTCAAAGTTTTAAGCTCATTTCGACATTCGAGGTACATCTTGAAACAATAATAGGTTGATTGGATGTTGTAATCAGATCTCTCGTAAAAACTATTGTGATTTTTGGTTAAACAATTGTTTTGAATATTTTTTTTAGAATTTATCAAAATTTTTTATTTCGGCTATTATTACTCGAAATGTAACTTGTAATTATTATGTAAGCTATTGATTATTTTCCATAACAACTGGAAAAATAATACTTATTGCCTTTTTCATTTTGTTTAAATCTGTGAATCCTAACATCGCAAAGATTATGTGGCTTTTTGTAGTGCAGTTACTTGCAGTAGTGTTCAACGTTTCACGGTCGGAATTTATATATTCCTTGTATAACATAAGTTCAGTACCTCCACTTGACAATCTATGCGGCTTGTCTCGAGCACAGATCTTAGCCGCGCAGCAAAGGTATAGTGTATATTGTCGATTTTTGGTTTTCAGATGATAAGTTACATCAGTATAATTTATTTATTTTTGTCAATTAGTTATAAGAAAAAAGAACAAGTGGGTACCGTTCTGCTGTACTTCTGAAGTACACCTGTAGTTGTTAGTATGTCGTTGTAATGGAGGTATTATATTTTAATTCAATGATAAATCATTGCATACGAAAAACGATTCTGAGCGGAGACATTTTTTCATCCTAGCATACTTGTATGTTATGGTCATAATCATATTAAATAATTGAAAAAAAATAGGCTAACTTTTTGGTAAACTCTATTTTTGTTGAAGGTAGAAAAACTTGTGGGATATCTTCTACTGACATTTTCAAATTTTCTGGATTTTGATGAATTTTGTCAAAATTTCAAATTTAAGTGCATTTAAAAAAGAATTGTCCTTACATATGTATCTTTAATATTTTTAAATTGCTGTTAAAGTAACGTCCACACCGTTCAGTTCAATTTTCAAACTTTTTTCAAGTAAAAAGTTTTTATCGAAGGCAATATAAGAAACATATTGAAAATCTAAAATTTCTCATAGCTATTAATAGTTCAAAAATGGTCAGAATTTTTTGAAAATATCGTCATTTAAATATAATGTAAAAATGAACATTCGATTAAAATTAAATATTTAAATATACGGGGTGATTATTTTTTGAGTTAAACAAAAACCATAAAATTGATTTTGTCGAAAAGATTGATTAGAATTCTAGTTTTTCCTTAACTTTTTTTTATGTTTCCCGACGCTTTTTCAAATAACTTTGCATTTTGACCTTTCTAATCGTACCAACTCGATTCACTTTCCCATCAGAAAAGATGCTTAAGTATAAAATCTGACTGTATTTACTTACCCCAAAGGTTGATGACGGACCGAAAAAAATATTAAAAAAACCACACACACATCATCATTGTAAAATCGCATTCTGCGGCATCACTAAGCTTAGAATCTAAACAATTTGAACTTGATATTTTTGTATGGGCTGCCTAATATAATCTAAAAAAATCGTAGACAGTTCTCCTAAATCCACGGTCGACGGAGGTTCGATATTAAAATTATTATTATTATTATTATTATTATTATTAGTTATTATTGATATTATGTATGTGCCTTTGTCAACGTGCTTGTCTATATTATATCCGTGTGTATCTACTATCTACATAATATGTCCAACAGCAACAACGTGAAAAAAGGTCCGTCGTCGTCACCGAAACGACCGTACGTTTTGGCTCCGTGTTTGGAAACCGAGTGCTCTGCAGTGCGGCAACGAGAGCTCATCGATTGTCTGACATACGAAGCGATCGCCAGCCAGAACCTCGATGATCAGCTGGCGTTGAACGTGCGGTCACTCGAAAGCCAGCTTATCGCGGCCGCGGATGACCGGGAACGGTCGACGGCCTTGCTACTCGAGGTGGCAAACCGAATGAACGCGGCCAACTGCGAGTACCGTGAGTCCGCGATGGCGGCCGATATGGCGTCCCGGCAGCTGGCGGAGCAGCACGAAGTCGTCAGCGAAGCCCAAGCGTTAGTAAACAACATCATCATCCTGCTGGCTGAAGCCAAGGATTCCATGACGGCCTACGTTCAACTAAAGCAGGACACGGACGAGTTCAGCGTGTACGCCCCCGGAAATCGGCAAAAGAACAACGGGTGTGCAGACGGTACCGGAAGTGGTGTCGTCAGAGGCTTCTCACATGTGGCCAAAGTTGATGCGCCTCCGCCGTCGCCGCCAAACAAAGCGAGCCCAACCAAGGAGAGCCCTACCTAGATGCAGCCAAAACCGACATTTTCGTCGTAGTTCAGACTTTCAGAGTTGTTGTTTGCAGGAAGTTTTTCTAATTGATATTTTTTTTTCCATAGATTTCGGATGTACGAGTGAAACTATGTAATATTATGACATTTAAGCGGTGTATCACACTGGCGCTGCAGCAGGATTGTTGTAACAATAAATAAACATTTATTATGTTAGTAGTTAAACTAGTTTTTCCACAGCAAAGTTTTTTTACCATCATACACCACCGCAGTGAAACATCTGAATGTCTATAAATTGGTACCTCAAGAAGAGTCAAAATGCTTTTTAAATATTATCATGTACATATATATAAAATGATAATATGAAAGTTTGGCTGTGGGTGAGTTGAGGCCCGACGTGTCATTTCCGGTGTTGGATACCGGTGAATCCCAGCCCCATAATATTTTAGGTGTAGGTAAGTTGAGGCCTGGATTATCAAATTATCATTACTTGAGTACCTATGTATATATCTATTACCTATGAACCTGGCAGATGCAGTGTTGCATGTACCTACCAACGAATAACGATATAAACGAAATGTTCGGTACGTATGATGGGGAGCAATGACCTCTACGCTCTACATGATATCTAACTTATCATATTGGGTTTAGTTATGGGGAGTTATATCTTTATATAATATTATGTTAAAGATAATATAGATCGTTTTATTGTATTACCTGCCGTATGACTTGGATTAACTACGATAATCGGATGATTTCAAATGGCGAAATAAATATTGTCAATGCGTATTCAGTCCGAAATCAATGTTTGTTTGTTAAAATTTGTATCGTTCGTATAATAGTATGTATAATATATTATAAGGAACGTATTTGAAAATAATTTGTCATACAATTTGTATATAGTGAAATATTGAAGTCGCTTATTATCTACGAAGGCTATACAGTACACATTTTTCATAAGACACTACAATATAGGATGATGTACAGCGGCCTTGCTGGGTCAAAAATTTCAAGTGTTTGATTAAATTAATAATTATCACCATTAAATATAATAGTTGAGAGTAACACCAATAACAAATACAATAAATTGACGAAAAAGTCCCGAATAGACAAATAATGAGTAATTCTCTGAAAAGAAAAGCTTTAGAAGACATTTCTTTCAAACCGTCGAAACTTATTCGCTCAAAATTGAAACAACGTGATATACTGACTTTGACTTACAATGATTTAATTCGACATAATATTCATCATACCCGTCTATCTGTGCCCTCCCCCCTCTGTCGAGCTGCATTGAAGATGGGGTCTATGGAAATTAAAACCAACATAGGTGAACAATTTTTGTTTGTAAACAATAATGTAAACTCGATTAGTAGTTGGTTTTTCTACGCAACAAAATGTAAAAGTGCTATGAAAATATTCGTCGATATGGGACGTTGAAAAGCTGTAAAAAGAACATTACACAACTCTTTTCCATAAAAATGGTGTGTATTTTTATATGTATTTATTTTTATTTATTTACTTGTACTTGTTTTTTTACTACCCAACAAGTTAAATACTGCGTACGCAATGTGTATTACGTTACGTTACGTTGTTATTTACGTCATGTGCATTTCAATATGTAATTCGTCACTCCACGTCCGTTGGTTTATTGTGCTCTCCTACTAACAATTTTATAGATTTTGAACAAGCAATACATAGTGTTGCAGAGGAAGTCTTCCATCATGCACAAATAAGAGGATGTCGATTTCATTTAGCGCAAAGTTGGTGGAGGATAGAAAATCCAAAGTTTAGGACTTACTAAACTATATAATAATAATATAGACGATAGTCATTATTTAAAATATTTTTTTGGATTGCCATTTTTAGAACCTGAAAACGTCATAAACTGCTTTACTGACGACTTTTGGCAATACAGCCTGGTGAAAATGACCAGATTGTGAAATGTACAAACTACATTTTTGAAAACTATTGAAATGGTGTGGAACACCATTCAGTTTTCATATTTTTATAATTATAATATTAAGTATAGTATTATATGCTATACATATATCATAGATGCGCGTGTCATCTTTTATCCATTCTGTAATATCACGGAGTAAAGCTATATATATGTGTAACTATTTTGTATAGTAAACAAAATGTATAATAATCGTTCGGCCTGCTTGACATTCATCAGCCGAATCAGAGTTAGTCTCGTCTCACCACTTGCTCCGTGTATTGTTGCTGCCAGGTCATCGGTAAAGTAAAATATTTTATATTAGATTTTATTTTACATTTTAAAATATACGTTAAATTATACTCGGTATAACTAGTTGTCTTGCCGAACATACAAATCCTCTCACATTCCCCCGTTTGGTGCTGATCTATCACAACGGATACACAATTACACACCATATACCACTAGTGATAGACAATAATTTAATTGTTACCACGTAACACTATATTTCACAGGAGTCTATGCCCCCCCCCCTTCGAATATAAAGAAGTTTACTGCTAGCTGCAACCGTACTATTAACAGTTGTGAAAGTTTTCATTCAAAACTAAACATGTCATTCTACAGTAGCCATCTTAACATATATAACTTCATTGATGTGTTACTAGATGTTCAATCTGAAAGAAACATAAATTGCAGAAGTAAAAGTGGAAGAACAAAGAAAATATGAGAAAAAATAGTTTTCATTAGAGTAGGTACAGATGTCAAAGAATGAGCTAAAAGAAATGGAGAATTTCGATTTAGTTACATCGTTGAGTTTTAACTTTTTGCTAAAACAGTAGTTAGATTATGTTAGATGAGGTATAACAATATTAACATACGAATACTTTTTATTTTTTTGAACATTATTACCATAATATATGACATATTATATTATATAGAAACTCAAAATAATATTAATATACGACAATGTTAGAAAATACGTTAATATTAATAATTCATTTAGTAAATTTATATTGTGATGTTTATATACTATATGTAGCACCTACTATATTTATATATAGCACCTACTATATTATATTATATAGCACCTACTATATTATATTATATAATGTATAGCAACTCACCAACACCGAAAAATGTCGTCAATTTTACAGTTATATTGGTTTTTGAATTACAACAAAATAAGGTAATCGTTCGATGACAAATCTTTTATTTAAAGGTCAATATCCAATGTCTTAAAAATTTGAAACCCAACACACTGGACGCAGCACTCGGACCGGACGCGGATACCACCACACAGATTCTCGGATTCTTTAGGAAAACAAATCTGTATAGTCAAATTTAAGTTTAAATGTAAAAAATGTAATTGTATATATTTGTGAAATTATAACTAATGGCCGTTGTCACCGATGTTAATCAAGATCAATAAAAAAAAATTTGAACTTCAAACGCTCATAAAAAACTATGATGAATTTACGATCAACATTTTTTTAAATTACAATAATATCAACTTACGAGGAACATTGTAATTAGGTAAATATGTTTTATGATATTATTTGATATAAGTAATTTATTTCACTATTATTTAGTAATACAGCAGTCTCATTAATTTAAAAACATCATCATGTGGATAAAATATTATCATACAGTTTAATAGTTCCAAGCACCCGCAAATAATATTTTTGAAATACAACAAAATAATTAAACAATAACATTGATATCCTTCGTTTAAATATCTTATTTCACACCAATGTGTTTTTAGATTTTTTGATTGCAGTATGAAATAGTTATGGGAAACCTTGTTTTCAATTTTCAATCCTTGCTATACAAATTGAACATTTGATACATTTTTCATTACAAAGTGATTTTCAAATGTTGTCAAAATATGAACTTCAAACATAAATTTAAAAAGCTGGTAAGTAGGAGACGCTTTGCCGTATAGTAGGTTACAGGTGGGTCACTGTAATTAATGTTATAACTTTGAATTTAGTGATACAATATCGTTGTACACGGAAAACGATTCTGAGCGGAGACTGTTTGTCGGCCTAAGATATTTTATATTATATTTACATCGTTATTATTACTACGGTAGCTGGTAGGTTGAGTTCATATTAGTTGCATACTATCATACATGTATATAATAATAATACATATATTAAAAAACATCCAAGTACCCACAAATAACATTTTTTAATGTGTATTTTTAATGTATTATGATTTATGTTTATCAATAACTTTTGAGATTACTTTTTTCATCATTTTAATAAGTATTTTTTGTGAAACCACGAATATATAATTATGATTGTTTGGTTATAGAAAAGTTGAGTCTTTGATAAAAATAAAAAGTTTTGATTGGGAGGTATTTATATATTTAAAATAATTTATATTTGACCAGTTGTGTAACCTGATTTTTTAGAAGTATTAAAATATTTCTAGACAATTCTCTACAGTTTTACTACAGTTCTGGAATGCTTGTTAAGAAACGTATCCTTAGCGACGACCTTTGAATCGATACTAAACTAAATAGGGAATAACATGGGGGCATTCAACCTATCAGTAAGTTAAAATTGTTGTCTTGTTTAGTAGGCCATGAACATTTGGTTTCGACTTTGATGCGTGCAGGTGTGGTGTAAGTAATCTCAGCTCGAAGGAGTTCGTCAGAAAAGAAACCAAAAATAAATAGCAAGTATGATAGCCCGTTGTTTAAATACTACTGTGTTGTACGTCAATCGGACGACTGTCACTTTAATTTTTTAATTTTTTCGTTTGCTAGTGATTCAAAAAATGTCAAGAAAAAAATAGCCACAACAAATCCGACAAACTCTAAGTGTTTGCTGTCGATACCGAACGAAAAAGAGAAGCCAGGACGTTTAGTGAGTTTTGGTCATTTTTTTCCTCTTTTATTCCAATCTAAAAAAATAAAAATTGAGTTGCCATAAATGACAAATAATAACAATTAAATTGCCAATAATCCTTGTCATTATAATTTTGAATTGAGACATTTTTTACATGCTGTATTGTGTTGCATTAGCCTTACTCTGGGCAGTTCACGAAAACGAGAAACGAAAATGCGCCGTACAGGGTTGTTAGTGAAGTCGAACTAGACGAAACGAATCGTAAGTACCCACAATAGAATAATGGATTATTATTTATCAAGCATTACTACTCGTACAATTGAGATTTTAGCGTGTCGATTTTAATGTTTAGCCGTCGAAATGGGTGAGTCTGAAGATTGCGCCATCGCCGGAGACGGAAAAACGTCGGTTAAAGAAGAACCACCAGAAATATTAAACCTAGATAAGACTATTGAAGAGTTAAAGGCGGCGACGGAATACAAATTTATTTATCTAGTTTACGCAGTTAGCAAAAAATCTAAATATTTTTCACCGTATAATTTCAAAATTGTTCTGTTCAAAAATATCAACAAACGTTGTTTCTTTACGCTAAGTAATGAAGGTATGTTGTCTGAGATTCAAAACGAAGTGACATTCACTCCATTTGGGCAATTCGAAGAGGAATATAGATCATATAAGAAAGTCGTAAAAGTAAGTTACGGTTTTTATATTGACTACATACAGTTACGTATATTGGCTATATTATATATATATATATGTTAAACATAATATGAAATTCATTCAAATGTGCAGGTACCAATAATAATAAATATTTAATATGAACTTAAAAATTATAAATAATTTAACAACAACAACACATAGTGAGCCATTAAATAAAGTTATTTAACTCAGGTTTTCAGTGAGTTTTCAATAACAAATGATCAAAATTTATATTTAAACAAAAAAAAATGTTACAAAATATATGTGGTATTTGACTATTGCGTAAGTGGAGACCTACTAAGCACTATAATGTATGGTTACTATTTATTTAGTGACGTATCACGGTTTTTAAATGTTATAAATAAAATAAAGAACTGTAAATAGTAATTACTTATATAGCATTATTATCTAGCAATTTAAATAATTAACCCTTAGGTA
Source organism: Myzus persicae (assembly GCF_001856785.1). Lineage (NCBI taxonomy): Eukaryota > Metazoa > Arthropoda > Insecta > Hemiptera > Aphididae > Myzus > Myzus persicae. The sequence goes on along the minus strand of NW_019102620.1, from coordinate 22,636 downwards.
TAAAATTGTTATGAACATCGTTATATCATATACAAAAGTTGAAAAACTATGTTATCATTTAACTGAAACTCTCAATTAATTATTTGATTTGGCGGTTAAGGAGTATTTAATCGAAGTATTTCATGACTAGCCACTAGCTACCTTCATAGAAGTATAGGCTGTATTAAAACAATATTAGGATTTGTGCTATTTATATGTAGGTACCTATAAAAACTTTGTTTATCTTTGAAAAATACAACTGTGTTAATGATTTTGTACGCAGATACCATTGTTTAAAAACTACCTACAATGGAAGTGTCTGCACTTCTGGTACAAATACATTTCACAGAACAAGTACTGTTGGGCGCGAGAAGAGCTACAAGGGCCTCTATCGTTATTCATGTTGTCCGCTCCACTACGGGACGCGTCGTTAAAGGTGTCTGCCCTGATTCACCAGACCGCGGCAATAAGCTTGTACAACGGTTCGGTTACCGAAGAAAACACCCTTCAAGGGTTTAAAGAACAACAGGTTGGTATTAGTCCACGAAGGGAAAACCGTTGTAAACAAAGTTACGACCACTTTGCACAAAACTGGCACAAACAATAGTTACGTACCCTGTTTTTAAATAGTTTTTTTTACATGTACACTAATAAAAATCATTATAGATGATAATCTAACAGAGTGTATTTAAACAGTGAGTTAATATACAGAAAAAAAATTGAAAACATTGTCTGCAGTGAAATGAAGTGGACCGAGTGCAGTATATTAATTGCCAAAAAAAAATTAAAATTAAATAGAAAAATTTCATTTCGCATTTATTAGGATTTAGGTATTATGATTAATGTTACCATATCTTAACCATATTTTAATATGGTCAGGTGGCTCTAATCTTTGGAGGATTTTCAAACTGCTCAGGCAAATGAAAATATTTGAATATTGCACTCGATCCGGTCGTTCTCTAGAGCTTAAAAATATTATTCTAATAGCTCATGTTCGTTGACAATTACATGAATATATCGATTTAATATTACAATGATGTAATAGTGTAATAACATGACGTGCCTACCTAATTTAGAAATGTACAAATTCTTATAAACTATATTATTTTCAAACTGCCCAGCACCGAAGCTGAATCTATCTATACAATTATAGTATAGTTAAAAACAATAAATATTAGATATCAAAAATACAAATTCTCCTTTTGACTGTCGACTGATGGGAGTTAATAAATAAGTTTTATGCGATGATCTTAACGAGTGTAATTCGAGCTTTATCTTTTTCTGTCTCAAATGAAATTTGACGAAAAAAAGTGCAATTCGACCTAACTGTAAATACCTGATTGGCAATACGATATACCTATAATATGATACTGTTCATAACTAGTAGCTGCAACATAGTTGTACAATTTATGGTAATATACTTATCGTTTTATCAGTTGTCAGAAAAACTAAACTCTAATAATATGCTCTAATATTTTATTGTTGCTATTTAATTATTTAAGCTATAATCCTGTAGGTGGTATTTGTACACCGAACACACTGCACATGTGAAAGACTATATTATATAATAATGAATACCTGTGAAAATCGTGTAAATTCCACTGTTACTAATTTTTTATCCGTAAGCAGAGCATGTACGTAAAATCTACTGATATTATTTTTTACCCATTTAATTTGAAATTTTGAGGGTTGCGAAAGACCGCAGTTTATTATTTATCAGTTTAAATTTAAAACTAGATTTGATTATAATATGATTAATTATGCATCATGATTCATGACACACGAAAATATAATCATATATATCTAACCTAACGCCTGGTGCACACTTCCGTTTTTTGCCTCACAACATATGCTCTGTACAATACGATCACATATTACCTACGCCGTATTTGCATTTTACGGTGTCGCAATGGCGAAAACAGCACATTTGCACAGGGTCTAACGAGCCGTAGTAACTAATAGCAAATCCGATGAATTTATAAACGAATCTATTATTATTATTGTATGTAATATAAATATTTAATTAAAATATCTAGTCTGTACGACGGATATTCCTTTTAGAATAATAACAAAAAAAGAAATCGATTTTATTGAAACTGGTGTTGCTTAAGTATTCCCACTTTTTCATTATTTTCGCAAGTTTTTCTCAATTATTTTAAGACTTTTAATTTTTAAGTGATGGGGAACTGCTTCAGTACCAATTAAATCCAATTTCACACCAGAAACCTAATATTTAAGACCATCCAGTATATATTTAAAGTGTATTCGTATGTCAGTGTGGATTCGTTTTATTCTGAAATATTTTGCCTACCTATAAGAGCATAATAAATCCTCAGAAACGATCCGAATAATTAAGTAATATTTTTTACTAGGTACCTTAGAAACGGTTTTAATTTTAATTTTTATAAACTACATATACCCACGTCGAATGTCATTTTTATTTTCGAGATGTGTAAGCAGGGTACCTGTATAGGGTTCAGGATTTGAACCATATCATTTTTTTTTAAATTTATATTCCGTACCTGTGTCGTGCAGGAGAATAGCACTGAGGCGGCCGTCGGACACTTGCAGAATCTGCGCCTGACGGTCCAAGGCTTAGTACAGGCCGCGTGCTCCAGCGCCCTGGCCGAATGCGGGTTCACCACGGACGACTCGGAATTCCGTACCACAAAGACCTCGCGTATAGCAAAGACCCAAGCCGGTGGTGGTAGTACCACCACCTACACGATGCCGTTCGTAAAACAAAGGTCCAAACTTAAATGTTGTCAGAGGATATGTCGGTTTATCGCGTTCGTCGATTTCCAGTTGCAGTCGCATCTGCACAAGATAGCCACGAATCAGATCGTTCGTTTTGAGGCGGACGTGCGCAGGCACTACAAATACGTTCCCGACGAACTTCATCATACGAACGGCCGTGCCGACGACGTCGATACTGTGCTGGAAAGTGACAGATCTTCGGACGATCCAAAGGTGAGATTAACTATACATCCGGTCGAAACGATCGTAATGTTAATATAAAATTATAAATGTTTTTTTTGATATGCCTATACAATATTATTTACATACTTTCGATGCACAGTCACCACTGTTCGTGTTGGAGGCATTTTTAACAAAAAATGGTATCGAGTTCGATAACGCGCAAAACGATTTCATCAATTACGTGTCGTTTTTAATGGAAAACTGGAAATGGATCGTTATCACACACGTTCCACCGCTTCTGGATGATATCGAATTCAACGATTTCGTAATGTGAGTTTTAAATACCTACATTCATTCACCATTTCACCCATCACATAGTATTTTCGGGTAAACTACTTTTAAAGATTAATTATAACTCAATTGTACCTATGCACTTATAGGTAGGTACTTACTAGATAGGTCAGGAATTCGAATAATTAAGTATGAATTTCCTACATTTTTCAAAACCAAAAGTATATCTATAAAGTCATTACTTGTTTATAATCGATTCTGGCACCGGTTTTAGGTGATTCATTTTTTAGATTTTTAATTTTTAGGTCCATTCATTTTCAATCGATTTGATTGTACGGGCTTAAAGACATTCGTATTGGTGCTTAATATATATGCAAATAAAATAATTTCCAAAGACTTTAATGATCTAAATTTTAAAAACGATTGTATAATTATGCAAAACTCTAGATTGGCTGTACATATTTTGGAGTGATTGAGGGTTTTAGAATTGTATTTAATGGTTTAATTACTTATTCAAGCATTTTTCATATTCCAACAATTTAGTAATTTATTTTTTTGAGTTACTTAATCTGGGTTTTTTCATAAACGTTATTTTTAATGGTATTTTCGCTTTTATTTGTATGTATCAATAGCGCTTTACTATAAATACAAATATGGATGCCAGATAAAAAAAAATGTACATTACTAAATTAATTACCTAACTTAACGATTTTAAGCTGTTTTCATTCGAAAATGAACATATAACTGTAACAGGTACTTAAAATTATACGTAAAACAATTTATCAAACGTTATATTAACTGAAACGTAAATATTGAGTAATGTCGAAATGAAAAAAAAATTAACTAATTAAGCGTATTTGTAGACCATTTTAGGACTCTTAGAGTATAATATAATACTACTAATTTTTCATGTTCGTAAATAGTTTTTAGTGCATCAAATTTATATTTCTATTTAAATAATTCGTCATTCATTTCAGCCCGTCAATTTGTGGTAAACAAAATGATCGAGTATGTGGCAACGGACCATCATTGCAGTTTGTATTCGAAATTGATGGTGCATACCAGAGCACCACGGAAAAAATCTTGAATTATTTCACAACGAATTTTAAGGCGGTCCACAAGTACTTAAAACGTCTGGAATATGTTCACATTATTTACAGAGAAAACGAAGATATCGATCAAGGAACTATCGAAAACGAAACCAGTAAGTATTTTAGCCACTTATTGATGTATGATCATGAATTCCACTAATTCGCTCTCATTGAAATATAAGTAAGTGCATGATATACTTTTCTTTTCAAAGGCATTATTAATTTTCGAAAAATGTTAGAGAAATACAGACAACAAATAACCGACGTCGACAAAATAAAAACTGTACAAATGTTGGGAATGTTTCATTTAAAATTACACCTTTTAAAAAATGTTGCTAAACCAACCTGCGAATATTTATTAGAGCTAGTGGAAAAAACGCTTGTAAAGTATGTAAAAAATAGTATTTAGAAAAAACTATCTTATAATAAAATATACCTTCACTTAGAGCGGGCAAACGGCTGGTGAATGAGCTGTCAAACGAAATAAATGATTCTCTCAAGTACCTACATACTTCACCATCTACTGCTGCACAATACGTAGATTATAAAAAATTCCTGGAACATTTTTCTATAAGGGTTTGCATTTAAATAATATAATAATATTAGCTACACTCTACAATTACATGAAAATCAACAATATTCTTTAACGTGATTTAATATTTCAGTTGGACGAAATAGATAAAAATCATAACTATATAAGAGATCTTTATGAGTTAGCCGAAAAATTTGCAGTGCCCGTTCCCGATGAAGATATTGAAAATTATGATGTTAATAGCAGTATTATAACTTTGTAGTTTGTAGTTTAATAATAATAAGCGATTTGTATATAATATTTATTTACAGAAATTTGCAGACGCTCTTTCTACTCTACAAACAACTTTTGAGGACATTAATAATGAACAAGACAAACTCATTAGAGAATTCGTCAAAAAAATTGAAATTCATATAAAAGACATGATTCAAGATGTGGAACAAATAAATACTGAAGCCAATGTAATGATAGATAAAAATACAGACTTAGTGGTAGTATTCCGAGTACAGTCTTCGTAATAATTTTTAATAATTTCTCCCGAAAGTACTTATTGCTGTATTCTGAATACTTTTGAAAGCATTTAAAAGAATTAATTCAAAATACTTTTATAACATAAAAATTATATTTTTTATTTGAATATTTATTCTTTTGTTATAAATCATAAATTATCAAGGCTTATATATTCTATAAGTACAATATATTTTAACATCATTTCAAATATTCCCAAAGAATAAAGATAAGTGTCATTTTTCTAATATCTAAAATCAAAACTATTTTGAACGTATTTGGGATAGTTGTATAGTATTTTAAATAATTTTTTCAGAATAGTATCTTCATGAAGTATCTATCTTACATTTTAATACATATTATTAGAAATACTACTTTTATAAGCATTCGAGTATTTTATCCATGTCTTATATTTACAGCATAGAAACTACGTATGAAATATTACATATCATGAGCTATATTGGTTTTCAGGAATTGTGGTTAACTGATATTAACAGTAATAAAGAAGAAGTAAAATTGGCCTTATCTAAGCTTAATAATCGATTAGTAGAACGCCAAGAAGAATCGAATTTGTATGAGTCTTACCAGAGTTTCTTTCGAGTAAAGATGACCAAGTTTGATGTTCTAAGCGATGCAAGTGAAGCTGTAGGACTTAGAATTTTGATGTGGGATAGCTTAGACGAATGGGAAAAAAAAATGTCTATTTGGGAAGAAGATCATTTTCATAATTTAGAAGTGGAACAAATGAACACATTCTTAGCACTAAATTTAAAATACGTAACGCAATTTAAAAAAAATATTCCTGCATGCAACCTTGTTGATCTTATTGACCAAAAAGTACAGTCATTCAAACAAAAAATGACGATTATAGCAATGTTAAGAAATCCAAGTCTCAAGGACTATCATTGGATTAAAATCGAGCAAATCCTTGGGACGACGTTTCCAACTAATCAATATCTTACTCTAATTATGCTCGAAAAATTCGGTGCTTTCAAATACGGTTCTGAAATAATAGATGTTTCAATGCAGGCAAGTTCTGAAGCTACTTTAGAAGCGTTGTTAAAGAAAGTCGAAGATTCTTGGAAAGTTATTGATTTGATTGTTCTTCCTTACAAAAATACTAACGATCTTTTTATACTCGGTTCATTGGAAGAAGTTCAATTAACATTGGAAGAAACAAATATAAACTTAAATTCTCTCATTTCATCAAAACACATAGTGATGATTAAACCAAAAGTTGAAGAATGGATAAATTCTATGACCATTATGAATGACATTCTAGTAAGTAATATAACAATTATATTTTATAGGTTATTAAATTATTTTTGAACTTTATGCAATTGTTTGAACACGATGTGTTTAGACGGAATGGATATTGTGCCAGAATAACTGGATTCATTTGGAATTGATGTTTGCTGCTCCGGATATACAACGACAACTTCCAAACGAAGCTAAATTGTTTAATCAAGTGAACAGTTCATGGAAGAACATAATGCTAAAGGTTGTAAAAAATCCTTTAGCAATAAGCACATGCACCGACACCGACCTATTGAAAACTCTTATAAAAAACAATCAAGAATTAGAACAAATAGTATTATATTTGGAAGCGTATTTAGAATCAAAAAGAGTTGTGTTCCCACGATTCAATTTCTTAGCAAACGATGAACTTTTAGAATTGATTGCCCAAGCTCGAAATCCCAGAGCTGTACAACCGTACATGAACAAATGTTTTGATGCTATTTGGCGAATTCGATTTGAAAACGACGACGAAGAAGGAAAACCATTACAATCAGCAATAGATGGAAAATATAGTACACCCACAGACGTTATCGCCATGATATCTCCGGAAAGAGAGATTGTAAAATTCGTGTCACCGATCAAAGCCACTGGGAACATAGAATTTTGGCTATCGAGGGTAGAAAAGGAGATGGTAAATACATTACGATCGCTCATGTCCATAGCCATAGAAGATTATGAGGAAATTCCTAGAGAAAAATGGGTGTTACTACATGCTAACCAGGTTACAATTTTAATAATGTATGACACTGAAATCTAAAGTAATTCTATTTTCAGATAGTGATTGTGGTATCTCAAATGATATGGTGTCGTGATGTACACAAAATCCTTAAACTCAAGTCCAAAGTACAAGAATCATTGATTGAATTTGAACAAAAATATTTCAAATTAAGTATTTCTATCACAAAATCGCATTAAAATCTAGGTTATAATTAAGATTTTTATCACTAATGACGAAGGCTTGCCGTTTTAGGGCCTGAATGATTTGGCAGCAATGGTTCGACTTGGACGTTTGACCAAACTCCAATGTTCTGGAGTAAGTGCAATGATCACTGTCGATGTTCACGCAAGAGATGTGATATCTTCTTTGGTCGGCCGTGAAATCAATAGTGAGGCACACTTTGAATGGTTGAAACAACTTCGTTACTATTGGGATACCAAGGACGGATGTGTCGCGTACTCGGCCAACGCTCGTTGGTTGTATGCGTTCGAATACCTAGGTTCATCTCCTCGATTAGTGATAACGCCATTAACTGACCGATGCTACTTATGCATGATGGTTGCGCTTCAGTTGTGTTTAGGATGTGCATTGTCTGGACCCTCGGGTGCCGGAAAAACTGAAACGGTTAAGGGCCTCGCAAAAGCGTTAGCTACACAATGTGTCTTATTCAACTGTTCTGATGGATTTAATTATAAAGTTAGAGTTGCTTTGGATTTATAACTGCTACATTCATGCAAAAAAAAATATTGATGAATCTCCTCTTTTATTTTAGACAATGGGCAGATTTTTTTCTGGTTTAGCTCAATCAGGAGTGTGGTGTTGTTTCGACGAATTTGATCGTGTAAGGATCGAAGTACTATCTGTTATCGCACAACAACTAATCACTATCACGAACGCAAAACTGACTAATGTCAACAAGTTCATTTTCGAAGGCCGAGAGATTAGACTGATTAGGACATGTGCAGCATTTGTAACGATAAATCCAGAATATTTGGGAAGAAGTAAATTACCGGAAAATCTACAAGCTTTGTTTAGATCTATGACAATGATGATACCAGACTATAGTTTAATTGCAGAGGTTGTATTGTATTCTGAAGGGTTTCAGTTGTCAAAAATGCTGTCTCATAAAATAGTAAAAGTGTATCAATTATGCAGTGAACAGCTTTCAATTCAGAACCACTATGATTTTGGGATGAGGTAATGAGTATATGATTTATTTCAAGTATTATATTTGAATCCAACAACTATTTTGTATGATTATAGAGCTGTAAAAAGCGTTTTAATAATGGCGGGCTTATTGAGACGAGAAAATCCTATCATTGAAGAAAATGTAATCGTCGTCAAAGCGTTGAGGGATAGTAATTTACCAACATTTCTAAAAGATGACGCCATATTATTCAAGGTATGAAGTACAATCTTAAATTTCCGTTAAAACACAAATAATAATATATATTTTTAACTTTAGGATATATTAGAAGATTTATTTCCAGAAATTTTCTTACCAGAACAAGATTATGAAATATTCTTATCGACTGCCAAATGCGTGATGGAAAGTGAAGGCTATCAAATTAAAGAATGCATTTATGTAAAAATTATACAATTATTGCAGACAATAATCGTCCGACATGGTATCATGACTGTTGGTCCGACGGGGAGTGGAAAAACTACGATTTTAAAAATACTTGGTAAAACATTATCAGAACTTTATAATCAGAAAATAGAAAACCTACATTACAGACCAGTGAACATATACCGACTTAATCCTAAAGCGATTTCGATAAGCGAACTTTACGGCCAACTAGATCTCCTTACAATGGAATGGAGAGACGGATTACTTGGAAAAATTATAAGAAAAACAGTGCAAGCAGAAAAGGAAGAATTTCAGTGGGTGGTATGTGACGGCCCTGTTGATGCAATATGGGTCGAAAATCTAAATACCGTTCTTGACGATAGCAAGATTTTGTGTCTAGCCAATTCCGAACGCATAAAATTGAGCTCCTGGGTAAAGGTTTTACGTTCTAAATTATCGCCTTAACATTAATATGTTATACAATAAAGTACAATTATAATTTACAGGTTAGAATGGTTTTTGAAGTTGGTGATTTATCACAAGCATCGCCCTCTACAGTTAGCAGATGTGGAATTGTTTATATGGACACATCGAACCTAGGATGGTTACCATACGTACAGTCGTGGGCAAATCGATTACAGAATGATGTCATTAAAAGTGCAGAATTAAAAAAATATCTTATGTCATTATTTGAAACTTATGTCAACGAAGGCTTTTCATTTGTTGACAAACATTGTTTGGCTCCCATTCAACAGGTACTACTATAGGCACTTACATTTAAACGCTCATCTATGAACAATTTTAAAAAAGATATGCATTTATACAATAATCATGCTTTATTTTAGGTGGAAATTAGTAAAGCGACAATGATGTGTACAATTCTCGAATCTCTATTAACTGACCCTGGTAGTTTTGATGTGTCAACGGAAATTTCAAATGTTCAAAAATATATTTATCAATCATTTATATTCTCATATTTGTGGTCTCTAGGATCAAATTTAGTCGATTCTTCCCAAATTAAATTCGAAAATTTTGTTTTCAATCAATTTGCAGACATTCCTGAATATGGTATTCTACCAGGAACGAAATTATTTGACGTTTATCTAAACTTGGAAAGTAAAAAGTTTGAACATTGGAATACCATCATCCCAGATTTTGTATATAAGGCGCGTATACCTTATCACGAATTACTAGTGCCTACAGTAGATAGCATTCGGTATACACATGTTGCACAAAGAATTGTACATATGAACCAACCAGTGATGTTGACTGGAACAACAGGTGTGTAAGAATAATTGAATACTAGTAAATTAAAAATTATTTTTACAATACCATAATCATAAAATAATTTTAGGTGTAGGTAAGACTTCGGTAGCAAATTTTGTCATGCAAGACTTAAGGTCTATGGGGGACTGGATAACTGAAACGATCAATTTTTCTGCATACACAAATAGTAACAGGACCCAAGAAGTATTGGAATCAAAATTAGTGAAGAAAAAACGAAATCGTTTCAGTGCACCGGTAAATAAACGTTTGGCGCTCTTCGTTGATGATGTCAACATGCCGATACCCGAAATTTACGGTGCTCAACCTCCTATTGAATTGCTAAGACAGTTTTTGGATTCCGGTGGCATATATGATAGAGGTAAACTGGATTGGAAAGACATAGATAATGTGATTTTGTGTACCATCTGCTCGCCTCCAGGAGGAGGACGAAATCTATTAACTCCGAGATTCACAAGACATTTTTCAATGATGTTCATGCCCAATACAAGTGAAAATTCCATGAAAACTATATTCACATCTATTTTGGACAGTTTTCTAGAAGAGTTCCCTGAAAATATAGCTAATACTAGTTCAAAAATAGTGGGAGCCAGTGTTAAAATTTATTTGAGTATTTCAGAAAACTTATTACCGACTCCGGCCAAGCCGCACTATGTGTTTAATCTAAGAGATTTGTCGAAGACCATACAAGGAGTCTTGCAAGCTAATTTCATCACAATACTGGAACAAACACATTTATACCGGTATATTGCTGTAGTCATGGCTCATTACTCACAACTATGAAATTGCACTAAATAAGTATTAGATATTCACTCCCTTGTAAATTCAAAATTTTAAGTTACGTTTCAAAAATATGCAAAAAAATTAAATTTCAAAAAATGAAATATTCAGTAATTTTACTTACAAGCAAATTACATTTTTGAAAAGATAAATATTAACATTTTAAATTTTAAATTAAGGTTTTTAGGAGTATCTAATTATGTTAAAATAAAATATAAATAACACATGCCTTACATATTATGCCATTGAAAATAATATTTGTTGATAAAATGTTTTATTTGTTTTTCTCACAGACTATGGTATCACGAAACATTGCGTGTGTATCACGATCGTTTAGTTTGCCAAAAAGACAGGTCGTATTTCTTTAAAGTTCTTCAGGACGTGTGCACACGTTATTTCAACACTGAAGAGTTAGACATTTCGAAATCTACAGACGAAAATTCATCACGTCCTCCAATATTATTATTTGGTGATTTCATGAATTCAGTTTCGAGAGAGAGAAGAATTTACGAAGAAATAATTGATATCGATAAATTAAAAACCACGTTGGTCGAAAGATTAACAGATTTTAATATAGTTCATAATAAAGACATGCACATCATATTTTTCATGGACGCCATCGAGCATATCACACGTATTGCGAGGATACTAAGATTTGAAAGAGGAAACGCTTTACTCGTTGGAGTTAATGGAATGGGCAAACAATCTTTGACAAAATTGTCTTCACACATAAACACTTTCAAGTAAGTTTTACGTTATAACATTCTATTGGCACAAACACAAAAAATATATATGACAATATTAAAATACAATTTTATTACATGAATATTCAGATGTTTTCAAATCGAGTTAACAAAATCTTATAATCATGCTACTTTTCGTGAAGACTTAGTGAATCTTTATCACAACACCGGTGTGAAATTTGAAGACACTACATTTTTATTCACTGATAATCAGATAGTACAAGAAGAATTTTTAGAAGATATAAACAATATTTTAAGCACAGGTAAACCAATGTTTGGTACAAGTATGTCACTAAAATCAATAATATGATTAATTATCGTTTATAAACAATACGTATTTCATATTTTATAATATATATTCAAGGGGAAGTACCAGATTTATTTAAACATGATGTCTTGGAGAATGTGATAACTGCTTGTCGGCCAGCAGCATTGAACTTAGGAATCGACGGCCAGAATCAAGAAGCCATGTTCAGATTTTTCATACAGCGCGTTCGCTCTAAACTCCATCTCGTCGTATCCATGAGCTCCATCGGCGATGAGTTTAGACGGAGATGCCGGCTGTTTCCTTCGTTGGTTTATAACACTACGATAGATTGGTTTGATGATTGGCCGGCCGAAGCTTTTTTGTCTGTAGCTCACCAAAGTTTAGAAGAGGCTTTTGGGCAATCAGAAAACCTTGACATCGTCGACAGCCTAACGGATGTGTGTCACAACATGCACTTGACTATCATTCGAGAAACTGACAAGTTTTGCAAACAAACGGCGAGGAGCTGCTACGTAACCCTCAAGAGTTATTTGGAATTTCTGAAATTGTACGTAAAAATGCGAGGGTCACAAACTGACAAGATTAAAAACGATTCAGCCCGGATTTCGAATGGTTTACGCAAGTTGTACGAGACATTTGACATGGTAGGAGATATGAAAACAAAATTAAAATCTATGGCACCGGCACTCTTAGAGAAAAATGAAGCCACCACAAAACTAATGGAAGGCCTGACAAGAGAAAAAGCGAGCGTAGATAAGGTGCGGCAAATAGTACTTGTGGAAGAGGCAGCAGCGAAAATGAAAGCTTCAGCTGCACAGGAAATAGCCGAAGATGCCCAAAGGGACCTAACTTTGGCTATGCCAGCGATGGAAGCAGCCAAAGCGGCATTAGAGTCACTAAATAAAAACGATATAAACGAACTAAGGATGTTGAGCAAGCCACATAAACTCGTTCAAACTGTTATGGAAGCCGTGTGTTTGTTATTGTCAAAAAAGTAAGTAATCTGAATCTGGTCATGTTCAGAGAAGAGTTTTCTTTGGCTGTAATAATTGTAAGGAGTGTATTTTTTAATAATATCTCTGCATAACTAATATGGAATAAAAAAACCTTAAAAAAATTTAAAAAAGCTATGAATAAATACATTAAAAACAGAATGGTTATAATTCCTTAATTTGTTTGCAATAACTATAAGGGGCGCCATTTAATTTTCTCGCTGGGATAAATTTTTGAACATAGTGCTGCACATACTTATAGTTACTTACTTACATCTTAAATAAATGTTTTAATTGTATCTTTTTGTTTAGAACTGATTGGACTTCGGCTAAAACAGTACTAGGAGATGCCAATTTTCTAAAAGCTCTTCAAGAATACGATACAGACAATATATCTGACAAATTAATCAACCAACTTAAGCCCTATATAGAAGATCCAGATTTCAATCCACAGAAAGTAGCTACTCAATCAAAAGTTGCCAAATCAATGTGCATGTGGGTTCGAGCTGTTCACAGTTACTCTCTAGTATATCGAATAGTAGAGCCCAAAAGAAAGAAGTAAAAACATTTTTTTAAATTTAATTTTACATATCACCCAAAATATTCATCATAATACTAATTAAAATTATGGTATAATCATTACAATAAATATAAATAAGGACCATATTGTTCATAATTGATCGTTAATGATCCATTTGATCCATCGCTTAAGTGTTAGTAATAATATGTTATTAAATATGAACGAATTGGCTAATTAAAAAATATATCAATTTGTGAACGTTGGCCAAAAATATAAAATTAGTATCACTTTTATTAATAGCAGTAACTATATTATAATTAATAGACTATACATGGCACACAAATTAGTATTTCTTAATTGAGATACTTAATGGTTATATAAAAGTCTTAACCACAGCTAATAGAGTATAATAATTATGTTTAGAGTACAGATGTATATTCTGTTGAAACATAATTTTTATTTATAAATGATGTACGATTTCATTATAACATTTATAACTAATGAATAATGATGATAGTTCATATAGATATTTTTTTCTAAAAATGTATTTATGTAATTTATCAAATATTGTATTTTTTAGTTACATTTTTTTTCATTTACTACAACATGATAATATTTTAAAAATCTTTAATTTCATGTGTTCGAGACAATAATTTGAGTCCTTTTACCTAATTTTGTGTTACTAATATCTATACTTACCTATAAATCCAGACAACAAGAAGCCGAAGACGAACTCAACGTCGTGTTGAAAGAACTAAGAACAAAACAAAAAATGCTAGCTGATGTAGAAGAACGTTTACAAAAACTCGAAGACGTTTACGACCGAAGCGTTTCAGAGAAAAACAAATTAGAATTGAACATAGAGCGAACTCAATCACGGTTGAACCGGTCAGATTTACTAGTCGCGGCGCTGAGTGATGAACAGCAGAAATGGGAAAACAATTTGAAAGTATATTTTCGTATTTTTTTCAAGTGATAACTGCATAGATTCTGGCAAACACGTTTTATCGTTGCAGACGTACTCTCAACGTCTGTCGACCATAGTTGGAGATACAATAATAGCAGCCGGAAGCATCAACTATCTGGGACCATTTACGGATGGCTATCGTAAGGAGATAACCCTTTCGTGGTTACAGGAGTTAACACGACACAATGTTCGGCATTCACCAAATTATTCCCTGAGCTCTGTGTTGGTTGATCCTTCTGAGCTGCGGTTGTGGAATGTCTGTGGTCTGCCCCGGGATCCGGTTTCGACGGAAAGTATGATAATTGCGACAAGAGCAAGTCGGTGGCCGCTGATGATAGACCCTCAAGAGCAGGCGAACAAATGGATCAAGGCTTTGGAAGCAGACAATTCTCTGATGACGTGCAAAGGTGCAGATTCCGTCGACGATCTGACGGACGCGATTATCGATGCTGTCAGGCTGGGCGGTGCCGTTCTAATTGAAGTCCTTGATGAGCACATAAGCCCCGCACTCAAACCTGCGCTGGAAAACATCACGTTTTTACGAGTAACTTGATTCAAACATAAAACTATCAATTCTAAAATGTTGAAAAAACATTATAGTTTTCACTCCTGTCAACAAATCAACGAAATCCCGTTATCTCTAACCTATTATCTCGAACTATTCCCAGGCCCCGCAAGAAAACTTTTGTTTTTTTATTATAAGAAAATTTACAATAAGTTAAATGGATAATTGATATAACCCTATATACATAATAAAAATACACATGAGGCACATGATGAGGGAAATCATCCAACGATGGTACCCTCTAGTACAAGAAACCTAAAACGTAGTTTAATTTGTGATCGGACAGCAAATAATAACTTTATTCCATAACATGTAGTTGTATATGGATAGATTTACCAACAAGCTATCTACGCTTGATACACTAATTATTAGGGCTCGGGACTTCAAGGAGTTTGCGTGCTTTTAAATAATCATTAAAAACGTAGCTAAATAATATAGAAATTTGTTTCATAGCAAAACAAGTTTATATTTTAAATTTATTGTTGCATATTATGCATATTTGACCATTTTTAATTTTAATAGTGCATATTTGACAATATTATTTATACAAGTAGTAAGTTTTTGAGTTTTATAAAAAAAATTTAATTTTAAATAGATTTCCTGCACCGGATATAAATATTTAAAAATTAATGTTTGCGTTTTTCTTGCCTATCATTGCAATTGTATTGTTACTTATCGGTATACCACACCCGTGATTCCCGAAAGACAATAAGCCGATAGTGATACCAAAAAAAAATTGTATAGACTATGACTAGTCGTAGATAGAGGCCAGACGGTCCCTTGAATAGTAATAGTTGACAATTGGTGTTGTGCGTTCTTCATATTTTGGTTTCGTGAAGTGTTTTTTCTTTCGAGTGAGCCCATAGTAAAATAATTTAAAAATGCCTAGACCTAAACCAAAACCTTATGATCTGCTTAACGATTTTTTAAAAGAATATAATTTTTTAAATGCATATTTTAATGGCATATTTATTGATTCCTTAGGGCATAAATGCATGCATATTTTAAGGTTTTTGAAGGCATGAAGTCCATTGCCCTACTAATTATATTATATTTTATCCATGCCGCAATCACATAAGTATTTACCTATTTTATAATTATAAAATTTTAAAAATACTTGATTTCATAAACTGTCTGAAAGATGCTAGTTGTGATTTTAAAACATTATTAACGTTAAATCGTTAATAGGATGGACGCCTTTTGATGCGCATTGGAAATACCGACGTAGAATACGACAGTAAGTTCAGATTCTACATGACGACCAAAATGTCAAATCCTCATTATCTGCCAAACGTGTGGATGCAAGTGACGATGGTAAATTTTATATTAACGCCGATAGGATTAGAAGATCAGTTATTGGCGTAAGTAATCCAATATAAATCTTGAAATACGTCGGTAAAATTTGAACTAATTTTAATTTTAATTTCAATAGTCATGTCGTGCGATTAGAAAGACCCGAATTAGAAGAAAAACGGACCGAAACAAATTTGATAATAAATAACGACAATAATATATTAAAAGAAATGGAAGAAAAAACTTTAAGAATGCTATATATATCAGAGGGAAACATTTTAGATGACGAAGAACTTATCGATACACTCAACAACAGCAAGGTTGTTAACATATAGTTTTACACTCCTTTTGCATTATTATATTGGTTATCTAATTTTTATTTTTTCAGGAATCGTCAATTATTATAGCTGGGCGTTTAGTCGATGCTGAAGAAACGGAAAAAAGCGTTAATGCCGCACGAGAGCGTTATCGAGCTATAGCAAAACGAGGTTCATGTCTTTATTTTGTTGTGGCTCAACTATCTGAAATCAACATTATGTATCAGTTTTCTTTGAACTATTTTAATTCCGTCAGTATTAGAATCGATATATGGTAATATTATGGTCCTGATAAAATTGCTTTATTTTAGATACTTTCCAATGTGATAAAAAACAGTAACAAATCGATGAAATTCGACGCAAAAATGACAACCATTATTGAAGATCTTACCATGGCAGTTTATACAAATATTTCTAGAGGCTTGTTTGAATGTCATAAATTAATATTCAGTTTTTTACTCAGCATCAACATAAATTTACAAATAGGCAAAATCACTAATGCCGAATGGAAGTTTTTGCTTCACGGGCCCGTGGGTACAGAAAAAAAAAACATTCCGGAAAAACCAATGGTATTGACGGAAGACACTTGGAAAACTGTAAACTACATGTCTGAAATATTTCCTAAGTTTAAAAGTCTTTCGGAAAACTGCACTGGACGTATACGAATCAAACTTGGTAATTTTGTTCAGAATATTCATTTAGATCCCGAAAATAATAACCCTGCAGAAAATTGGGATTCAATATTGAATTCATTCGAAAAACTTATGATTATAAGAGCACTTAAAGAAGAAAAATTAATTTGTGCGATCTCTAATTACGTTATTACCGAACTTGGTAAAAAGTTTGTTGGAAGTCCGGATGTTTCCTATAGTTCACTGTACACCAACATTTCATCTACGGTACCGTTAATTTTTATACTCAGTCCAGATTCAGATCCATTTAAGTCTTTCCAAAAGTTTTCAGTAGAATTTGGCACAATAGACAAGCTACATGCAATATCTCTAGGCCAGAGCCAGGGACTTATTGCAGAAAAGCTAATAAAGAATGGAAAAGAACAAGGAAACTGGGTTTTCTTACAAGTAAAAGTCATGAATCGTGTTTTGTTTTGACACTGTAACATATAAATAAATTGAATAACACCAAACATAATTTTTAGAATTGTCATTTAGCACCATCGTGGATGCTTCACATGGACAATTTAGTTCAAGAACTGATCGATAACCCGTTGAAAGTCAACCAAAATTTCCGATTGTTCTTGAGTTCAGCGCCTTCACACGATTTTCCAACTTTTGTCCTACAAAATTCGTTGAAAGTTACTATCGAACCACCAAATAGCTTGCAAGCAAAAATCAAAAAATCGTTCGCAAACATGAATATTGATTTTTTTGAAGACAATGGTAAATATATTCATTTCACTGAATAATTTTACATTAATATTCCTGCCGTTTTATTTACCTACTAACTACATAATAAACTGGTCCCACAATAGCTTTTGGATCTGATTGGCGAAAAATGGTTTTCGGGCTGTGTTTTTTCCACGCTGTTGTATTAGAAAGAAAGAAATTCGGATCACTTGGATGGAACGTACCATATGCCTTTACTGATAGTGACTATGAATACGCTATGCGCTTATTACATACGTACTGCTTAACTGCGAAAGAAATACCCTGGGATGCTTTGCAATACATCACTGTTGACATTAATTATGGTAGCAGAGTTAACGATTATTGGGATCAAAAAACCTTGAAGACGATACTATTGAATTTCTTAGGTCCTCATACACTCGATTCGAGTAACTAACGAGGGCAAATAACCGTTAGGTACTTTTAAATCTTCTAATAAACAATTAAATATATTTTCAGATTATAAATACTCTGAGTCTGGCATTTACTTTTGTCCGGAAACAGAAAACTGTTCCACCATCGATAACTATCAACAATTTATTGATAAACTACCAATGACAGAAGAACTAGAAATATTTGGAATGCACGAAAATGCCAACATAGTGTATCAAGTATGAATTAGATTTATGAAGTAAACTTATTTGTATGTATATAAACAGTAATTATAACGCATGCAAATTGTATTTAAAAGACTAGAGAAACACAAGAAGCATTACGGACAATCTCTGGTGTCTATCCGAAAACGCTAATAGTTGCTGCTTGTAAACCAGATGACGAAATCGTTATAGACATAACAGTCGATATTTCCAAAAGACTTATTAGCTCTATAGATTTTCATCAATCTCATTTTACAATATTGAAACCTGACGAAAAAGGACGATTGCCTCCATTATCTACAGTTTTATCACAAGAGATCGAACGTTTTAATATATTACTCGACGTCGTGCACAATACTTTAACTGGCCTACGTGAGGCCATCGAAGGACACTCAATAATGTCTACAGAATTAGAAGCAGTGTACTGGTCATTCATGAACAATACAGTAATATAGTAATAATAATTATTATTTGAAACATCTAATAAATTGTATAACGTTGAAGGTACCGACAATGTGGCGGAACAGAGCGTATCCCTCGTTGAAAACTTTGGGCAGTTGGATCAAAGACTTAATACTAAGACTTGACTTTATTAATGTGAGTTGTATATTTTTATAATTTTCATCGTAAAAGTGGTAAAGTTGTTGAAAATAATAACAATCATATTTAGATCTGGTCGAAATTCGGAAGCCCTACCTCTTACTGGATCTCTGGATTATATTTTCCAAAAGGTTTTATCACCGGATGTCTTCAAAGGCACGCCCGGAAATATAGCATACCCGTCTATAGTTTAAAATTCGATTTTGAGATTACCAGCACTGTTCTGGCACAAAAGGAAATTTCGGCCATGCACTCGACCAGTTTTAAAGTAGAAACTCAAGTTTATAAAGGTTTGGCGGAAGGAGATGATGGCGTTTATGTCCACGGGCTATTTCTATGCGGTGGACGCATCGACTTAGACAGCAAACGTCTCGTGGATCCCATTCCGGGTAATTATTATAAAATTTAATCCTCAAACTGAATACATGTATGATGTATCTACTATTTTACTGCCTGTACTCTGTTGTTGCAGCCTTTTCAGAACTTAGTAAATTAATATTTATGTCATTAAATTGATTCCAGGGGACCTGTATTCTCCACTACCAGTTATACAACTAATACCCTCGGTAGACATAGACGAAAAAAGGTTGCGATATAATTGTCCTGTGTATAATACCGCTGCTCGAACAAGTGTTCATCCGACCACTGGACACAACACGCATTTTATAATTGCCATATTATTGCCGACAGACTTTCCGGAGAGTTATTGGATACTTAGGGGAACCGCTATTATTGCTCAAATATCAAATTAATTAATTCTTAATTCCTTTTAATCTTATATCATATCATATCGCATTCGATGTACGTGTTTAAATTTCAAATGTTGATCAGTTGATCAGTTAATGAGTCATACTGTTTTTTATTCATATATCACGTCATTAAGAGTTACTCATTAATCTGATACTTCAAGGGTCAATTATCTTTAAATTGTAAAACATATTATTAGATTATTAAAGTATTATTACAGAATATTTATTTTTTGTGTACCTACGTAATTTTATAAATAAAAGTCTCTTGGCCGATTCGATTGTACAAGTGATGCATAAGCTCTGCCAGAGATCCAGATGGGAATTTTTTTAAATAATTATTTGAAGTCAACTTCAATAGAAATTACAAATGATTATTTATTTTAAGTAAATTACTAGGTACTATGAGCGATAACGTATCTATAACACTGATAAATTTGAAAAGACGTACCTAATTATTATTTTAACTAGGAGTAAAATGAATTATAATAACTAACGAAATATTTTCATTCTTTCCACTAATAATTCTTTACTTAACTTATCAAAACGACTTATTTAAGGTGTCCTGTCTGTGCCTACTCTAGAACCACCACTGAATATTATATCGGTTATTAATTATTATTATTATCATACATACAAAGCTACAAAACGGTTCCTAATTAATAAACAAGGGTAAAAAATATGAAAATATTAATAATAACGGTGACGTGCAGTGGACATGATAGTCGATAATAATTATTATGCAAACACGAGTGATGCGTATTGAGGTACCTTCACAGCACATATACTGTACCTACGATTGGAAAATATTTATTTACACATTATATTTGTTCGGTGATTAATAACGTTATATTTGTTTGCTTTCCTCTATTGAAATCGTCATTTCGTAATTTAAAAAAAAATGTATAATAATAATAATAATTAAATAAATGTCTCAACTTGTAGATGTAGTGCAAATAAAAAATGTACCATGAAATAGGTAATTAAATAATTAAATATTTAAATATTAGGTACGCGTGAGCTTGACGTCCACAAAGAACATATTTTTATATATTATAAGAGTTTCTACAGATAAATAATTATTGTTATTTAATATTTTCATTATTTAAGCACACCGTGGCCAACGTAATTTTCAGTTTTTATTTCTCACGTCACTTATTTTATAATAGCAGCACGAACGCGGATTTTTGTCCCTGCAGAGATATAATAAAAGGGTGTTTAAGGCGTTTAGGTCTTTGTGGTCGCAACATTCATTCGGTTTGATGATTATTTTATTTATGTGGAAAAAACTTATTTTGTTATGTGTTAATTAAAAACGAAATTAATGTATACTGATTAAATACGAGACTATAAGGGACCTCCACTTTATGAGGTACCTATGTGACTATCAGATTATGGCACATTTTTCAAATGAGCTTAATCGAATCCGAACTCTTAGCTACAGATTATATTTATCATTTAATACTTTTGAGCTCTATTAAGAAGATCATATTTTGTTATTTTTAATTATTTTAGTATATTGTTGTGATTAGTTCCTACCTATACGGCTATACCTAGTTGACAATTGGTTGTGTGTAGGTTGTAGGTCTCTATCTATTTTATTTTTACTTTTTACTCTACATATTATACTCTATAAGACATTAGATTCTGAGCGGATCAAAAGAATTTATTTTTTTTTAATTATGTGTTGTTTGTTACTTTTCTATCGATCATCACCTTTGGGGCAGTAAAAATCGGATCATTTCATAATCTACTTCAACACCTTTTCTGTTGGTAAAGTGTATCTAGTTGATACTTTGGAGTTTGGAGGGTCCCAACAAACAATTAAGAAATTTTTAGTAATTTTCAAATACATAAGAAAAAAAAATACAAATTAAGGAAAAATATAAAACATTTTTCAGTAAAATCAATTTTGTTCTTTTTGGTGTAGATAACCAAAAACTAATTACCGTAAATACGAGTTCTTTAAATGTTCATGGAAAGTTCATATATGGCCATTTTTCATGCATAACAAAAAAAGAATCTTTTTGAGTTATTTATAGCCATATGATAGTAGAAAAATAACAACTTTTCACTCGATCAAAAACCCTTGAAAATTGAATACGACTAATACGTTGTTCCTCATCAATTGTTATAATAGCAATAAAATAATATTAAAGATAGGTACATAGAACTTAGCCAAATTTTTTTATAAAGCATTTAAAATTAGAATTTTGATAAAATTACTCAAATATACAACAATTTGTAAATTATTTTATAATTGAAAATGTATAAGATGTTCAATTTTCATAGCTAAGGATTGAAAATGTATTACACGATTTCTCTTAATTAGTTCAAACTTCAACCAAAAATCTAAAAAACAAATAGACACAGTTTATTTTATTGGATAACTTTTCAAGTTAAAATTTGGACACAATTAAATATTTAAACAAAAATTACGATTTATATAATTTTATTGTAATTTGAAAATTTAAAAATGTAGTATATTTAGGTACCAACCTACCTAAATATACTACAAAAACTAACCTAGTAACATTTTTCAAATCCAATGTCTGTGGCAAAAACTAATTCAACCTGCCAACTGAATTACCATGTATTAAACTATTTCTAATGACTAAAATAAATTACTTTAATAACAATAATATCATGAAATATA